>NC_092155.1:76376167-76483124 GCF_045791955.1 Oncorhynchus clarkii lewisi
TGATCACCGACAACGATGAGACAACTTATAGGGAGGAGGAGACCTGGAAGTGTGGTGCCAAAAAACAAGCTCAATGTGTTCAAGACAAAGCAAATGATTTAAAAATATATATATTTCACCTTTATTTAACCAGGTAGGCCAGATGAGAACAAGTTCTCATTTACAACTGCGACCTGGCCAAGATAAAGCAAAGCAGTGCGACACAAACAACAACACAGAGTTACACACGGAGTAAAACAAACGTACAGTCAATAACACAGTAGAAAAAATATATGTACAGTGAGTGCAAATGAGGTAAGATTAGGGAGATAAAGCAATAAATAGGCCAAAGTGGCGAAATAATTACAATATAGCAATTAAACACTGGAGTGATAGATGTGCAGAAGATGAATGTGCAAGTAGAGATACTGGGGTGCAAAGGAGCAAGATAAATAAATAAATACAGTATGGGGATGAGGTAGTTGGATGGGCTATTTACAGATGGGGCTATGTACAGGTGCAATGATCTGTGAGCTGCTCTGATAGCTGATGATTAACTTCTTGGTGACAGGGGGCAGTATTTTCCAGTCTGGATGAAATGCCCAAATTCAACTACCTGTCTGGTTAGACTGTAAACTCTCCTTCCAGACTCACATTAAGCATCTCCAATCCAAAATGAAATCTAGAATCGGCATCCTATTTCGCAACAAAGCATCCTTCACTCATGCTGCCAAACATACCCTCGTAAAACTGACCATCCTACCGATGCTTGACTTCGGCGATGTCATTTACGAAATGGCCTCCAACACTATACTCAGCAAATTGGATGCAGTCTATCACAGTTTCATCCGTTTTCTCACCAAAGCCCCATATACTACCCATCACTGCGACCTGTACACTCTCGTTGGCTGGCCCTCGCTTCATATTTGTCGCCAAACCCACTGGCTACAGGTGATCTATAAGTCTTTGCTAGGTGAAGCCCCGCCTTATCTCAGCTCACTGGTCACCATAGCAGCACTCCAGCAGGCATATCTCAAAGCCTATTCCTACTTTGGCTGCCTTTCTTTCCAGTTCTGTGCTGCCAATGACTGGAACGAATTGCAAAAATCACTGAAGCAGGAGACTCATATCTCCCTCGCTAACTTTAACAGCTTCTACCCCCAAGCCATAAGACTGCTGAACAGCTAATCAAATGACTACCCGGACGATTTGCATTGACCCCTCCCCCTCCCCTTTTTTGTATATAGCATCGTCATTGTTATTTTATTGTTGCTCTTTAATTTTCTTACATTTTTGTTTATTTCTTAACTCTTATTTTTCTTAAAACTGCATTGTTGGTTAAAGTAAGAGTTTCACGGTAAGGACTACACCTGTTGTGTTCCGGTTCAAATGACAAATACATTTTTTATTTTATTTGACGTTTACCAACATGACAACTTATGTAACCCTTGGCAACAACGTATCCCCTCAATTCTAGAGAACCTTTTAGTCACACGCAATCTTTCCAGCGCTACCATTGGACCCTGAAGACAGGAAGCAAATAATAACAAGGTAGTAAATCAGAATGGAATATGTCACGGTATGTGTCGTAACCTCCCGAGGGGAATGTGCCATCTGCTGAGTAGATAAATAATGTCATTTTCAGATTATTAGATTTTCTACTGCAGACTATTCCTTCTATTCTTCTCTTCTCAACCACAGGGGGAAGTTGACAGCAGCTATATAAAGGGACGGACATGTGAAAATAATTTAAACGTAATTTAGGGATTGAAAGCTGTGGAGCTTGTGGACTCTAAATACACCACTGTTGTGAGAAAAAAAGAGGAGAAGAGAGGAAAGGAGAGAAGATGAGAGGAGAGGAGAGGAGAGGAGAGGAGAGGAGAGGAGAGGAGAGGAGAGGAGAGGAAAGGAGAGAGGGTTGTTTGTTGCCCAATATGTTTCCTGCTCAATAGGTTTTACACAACCCCAAATAATGCAGAATGTGTCATAACTCTGCAATGTCACTACAGCTACGTCTCTGTGTGTGTTCCACCCAATGTCACTACAGCTACGTCTCTGTGTGTGTTCCACCCAATGTCACTACAGCTACGTCTCTGTGTGTGTTCCACCCAATGTCACTACAGCTACGTCTCTGTGTGTGTTCCACCCAATGTCACTACAGCTACGTCTCTGTGTGTGTTCCACCCAATGTCACTACAGCTACGTCTCTGTGTGTGTTCCACCCAATGTCACTACAGCTACGTCTCTGTGTGTGTTCCACCCAATGTCACTACAGCTACGTCTCTGTGTGTGTTCCACCCAATGTCACTACAGCTACGTCTCTGTGTGTGTTCCACCCAATGTCACTACAGCTACGTCTCTGTGTGTGTTCCACCCAATGTCACTACAGCTACGTCTCTGTGTGTGTTCCACCCAATGTCACTACAGCTACGTCTCTGTGTGTGTTCCACCCAATGTCACTACAGCTACGTCTCTGTGTGTGTTCCACCCAATGTCACTACAGCTACGTCTCTGTGTGTGTTCCACCCAATGTCACTACAGCTACGTCTCTGTGTGTGTTCCACCCAATGTCACTACAGCTACGTCTCTGTGTGTGTTCCACCCAATGTCACTACAGCTACGTCTCTGTGTGTGTTCCACCCAATGTCACTACAGCTACGTCTCTGTGTGTGTTTCACCCAATGTCACTACAGCTACGTCTCTGTGTGTGTTCCACCCAATGTCACTACAGCTACGTCTCTGTGTGTGTTCCACCCAATGTCACTACAGCTACGTCTCTGTGTGTGTTCCACACACCCTCCACTCCCTCTTCCTGTGCTGCAGGGGAAGAGACAGAGACAGTCATCACTCACCCACCTCAAGACTTCTGCTTCCTACTCTATACTACCCTACCTCACCCTAGCCACGCCTCAGAGGAAACTGAGGAAACCATCACAGAATAACATTAAGTGACTTTCATTTGCATGGGAGAGAAAGAGAGGTATTACAGATTAAGAAAGCGTGACATTCATCCACTGACATGAAAAAGACAGAGGAGAGAAAGAGAGAGAGAGGAGCGAGAGAGAGAGAGGAGAGAGAGAGAGGAGAGAGAGAGAGGGAGAGAGAGAGAGAGGAGAGAGAGAGAGAGGGAGCGAGAGAGAGAAGCGAGAGAGAGAGAGAGGAGAGAGAGAGAGAGAGAGAGAGCGAGAAAGAGAAGCGAGAGAGAGAGAGAGAGAGAGACAGAGAGAGAGAGAGAGAGAGAGAGAGAGAGAGAGAGAGAGAGAGAGAGAGAGAGAGAGAGAGAGAGAGAGAGAGAGAGAGAGAGGTGAAGGGAAAAGACACACCATAATATCAAGGTTTATATATAAATAGATCATGACTCAGTCAAAGCAGTCAGTCAGAGTTGCCCTCCAATAGGAGAAGAAGATTATCGGCCTGGTCAAACACAAAATACCTCAAATTGACACTTGTTGTTTAAAGGGATAGTTTGGGATTTTGGCAAACTAGTTTAGCACAAAGACTGGAAGTCCTTGGGTACAACTAGTACACAGCTAGCAGACTTCCAGTTTTTGCGCCAGGCCACAGGTTTAGGGTTTAAAAAGCTTTTTGAAGTTTGTCATTTCCACTTTAAAATTCCAGAATAGATTTTTCCTCATGAAAAGTGTATCAACCCCTTCAAACATGTTAATGAATTACATACAGTGGAATAAATTACAGGTTGAAATGCAACAAACTAGGAGAAAAAAAGCCAAGGGGTATAAATACTTTTGCAAGGCACTATAATAACTCACTTCCTATTGCTGTAGGATTATTTTCCCTGCCGTAGCAAACTGGCTCAAATCAAGATCCTACATCTGTAGCAGTAATGCTAGTTAGCATCGGTAAGAAACTACTTCTAACTTCATTCATACTGGATGCAAAGACATCAAATAAATCACTTTGAATCTGTCCCAGGCTTTGTGCACTACTTTTGACAAGAGCTGCTTCCTGTTTGTTTAGCCACATATCTCTCTCTCTCTCTCTCTCCCTCTCTCTCCCTCTCTCTCCCCCTCTCTCTCTCTCTCTCTCTCTCTCTCTCTCTCTCTCTCTCTCTCTCTCTCTCTCTCTCTCTCTCCCTCTCTCCCTCTCTCCCTCTCTCTCTCTCTCTCTCGCTCTGTCTCTCTCTCTCTCTCTCTCTCTATTTCTCTCTCTCTCTCTCTGTTCTTTTCTCAGTTGTACATCTCTCTCTCTATCTCTCTCTCTCTCTCTATTTGTTCTCTCAGGTTCCCTAAAGTTCAGTTTCAAAAATATGCAATAGTAGAGAAAAGTAGAAAGGGAGAGAGAGAGAGAGAGAAAAGAGCGAGAAAGAGAGAGAGAGAGAAAGAGGAGAGAGAGAGAGAGAGAGAGAGAGGGAGCGAGAAAGAGAAGCGAGAGAGAGAGAGAGAGAGAGAGAGAGAGAGAGAGAGAGAGAGATTACAACCCCCCCACTGACAACCCTCCCACACCCACTGAGGACATACACAAGCCACAGATTGTACTCCACTATGTGATGGGAAATTTATACAAGAAAATAAACTAAACTCTGGTGTCCAAACACCCAGCTCGAACTAGACCTTCTGTCTGAGGACCAACTAGGGTTACCCAGCCACATAATAATACACCCAACGACCTGAGGGCACAGCAGGAAAGGGTGGCCACAGCACTGAAGGGAGTGATTGAAATAGCTTATTCTACTTTACCCCAACGCACAAGTGGTTATCTCCACCCTGCTACCATGAAAGGACTTCCACCCTGCTAACGCACAAGTGGTTATCTCCACCCTGCTACCATGAAAGGACTTCCACCCTGCTAACGCACAAGTGGTTATCTCCACCCTGCTACCATGAAAGGACTTCCACCCTGCTAACGCACAAGTGGTTATCTCCACCCTGCTACCATGAAAGGACTTCCACCCTGCTAACGCACAAGTGGTTATCTCCACCCTGCTACCATGAAAGGACTTCCACCCTGCTAACGCACAAGTGGTTATCTCCACCCTGCTACCACGAAAGGACTTCCACCCTGCTAACGCACAAGTGGTTATCTCCACCCTGCTACCATGAAAGGACTTCCACCCTGCTAACGCACAAGTGGTTATCTCCACCCTGCTACCATGAAAGGACTTCCACCCTGCTAACGCACAAGTGGTTATCTCCACCCTGCTACCATGAAAGGACTTCCACCCTGCTAACTCACAAGTGGTTATCTCCACCCTGCTACCATGAAAGGACTTCCACCCTGCTAACGCACAAGTGGTTATCTCCACCCTGCTACCATGAAAGGACTTCCACCCTGCTAACGCACAAGTGGTTATCTCCACCCTGCTACCATGAAAGGACTTCCACCCTGCTAACGCACAAGTGGTTATCTCCACCCTGCTACCATGAAAGGACTTCCACCCTGCTAACGCACAAGTGGTTATCTCCACCCTGCTACCATGAAAGGACTTCCACCCTGCTAACGCACAAGTGGTTATCTCCACCCTGCTACCATGAAAGGACTTCCACCCTGCTAACGCACAAGTGGTTATCTCCACCCTGCTACCATGAAAGGACTTCCACCCTGCTAACGCACAAGTGGTTATCTCCACCCTGCTACCATGAAAGGACTTCCACCCTGCTAACGCACAAGTGGTTATCTCCACCCTGCTACCATGAAAGGACTTCCACCCTGCTAACGCACAAGTGGTTATCTCCACCCTGCTACCATGAAAGGACTTCCACCCTGCTAACGCACAAGTGGTTATCTCCACCCTGCTACCATGAAAGGACTTCCACCCTGCTAACGCACAAGTGGTTATCTCCACCCTGCTACCATGAAAGGACTTCCACCCTGCTAATGCACAAGTGGTTATCTCCACCCTGCTACCATGGAAACACTTCCACCCTGCTACCATACAAGTGGTTATCTCCACCCTGCTACCATGAAAGGACTTCCACCCTGCTAACGCACAAGTGGTTATCTCCACCCTGCTACCATGGAAACACTTTCACCCTGCTAACGCACAAGTGGTTATCTCCACCCTGCTACCATGAAAGGACTTCCACCCTGCTAACGCACAAGTGGTTATCTCCACCCTGCTACCATGGAAACACTTCCACCCTGCTACCATACAAGTGGTTATCTCCACCCTGCTACCATGAAAGGACTTCCACCCTGCTAACGCACAAGTGGTTATCTCCACCCTGCTACCATGGAAACACTTCCACCCTGCTACCATACAAGTGGTTATCTCCACCCTGCTACCATGAAAGGACTTCCACCCTGCTAACGCACAAGTGGTTATCTCCACCCTGCTACCATGGAAACACTTCCACCCTGCTACCATACAAGTGATTATCTCCACCCTGCTACCATGAAAGGACTTCCACCCTGCTAACGCACAAGTGGTTATCTCCACCCTGCTACCATGAAAGGACTTCCACCCTGCTAACATACAAGTGGTTATCTCCACCCTGCTACCATGAAAGGACTTCCAGCCTGCTAACATACAAGTGGTTATCTCCACCCTGCTACCATGAAAGGACTTCCACCCTGCTAACGCACAAGTGGTTATCTCCACCCTGCTACCATGAAAGGACTTCCACCCTGCTACCATACAAGTGGTTATCTCCACCCTGCTACCATGAAAGGACTTCCACCCTGCTAACATACAAGTGGTTATCTCCACCCTGCTACTATACAAGGGGTTATCTCCACCCTGCTAACATACCAGTGGTTATCTCCACCCTGCTACCATACAAGTGGTTATCTCCACCCTGCTACAATACCAGTGGTTATCTCCACCCTGCTACCATACCAGTGCTTATCTCCACCCTGCTACCATACCAGTGGTTATCTCCACCCTGCTACCATACCAGTGGTTATCTCCACCCTGCTAACATACCAGTGGTTATCTCCACCCTGCTACCATACCAGTGGTTATCTCCACCCTGCTACCATACCAGTGGTTATCTCCACCCTGCTACCATACCAGTGGTTATCTCCACCCTGCTACCATACCAGTGGTTATCTCCACCCTGCTACCATACTAGTGGTTATCTCCACCCTGCTAACATACCAGTGGTTATCTCCACCCTGCTACCATACAAGTGGTTATCTCCACCCTGCTAACATACCAGTGGTTATCTCCACCCTGCTACCATACAAGTGGTTATCTCCACCCTGCTACCATACTAGTGGTTATCTCCACCCTGCTAACATACCAGTGGTTATCTCCACCCTGCTACCATACTAGCAGGTAAACACAAGTATTTCCCATGACTGTTCCTCCAAAACCAAATGTCTACCTACCTGGACTTGAACAGCCTTTTACGACCAGGTCCACCTCTACAAGCAGCAGTGCCCACCAGTCAGTAGTCTACATTATACTAGTCTACATTATACTGAGGAGTCAGTAGTCTACATCAGCCTTTTACGACCAGGTCCACCTCTACAAGCAGCAGTGACCTTCGCCCTTTGGCCTTCGCCCGGACACTAAAGAACATCGCCCTCAACCGCAGTCCACACACCTCACACAGGAGCAACAGATCAATAGACACCCTCGAACCCACGCCGACAGGACTTACATCCACACCCCAACCAATCACCACCTCCCCCAGGTCAACCATGCCCACACCCCAACCAATCAACACCCCTCCAAGTCAACCATACCCACACCCCAACCAATCAACACCCCCCACCCCAAGTCAACCATGCCCACACCCCAACCAATCAACACCCCCCCAAGTCAACCATGCCCACACCCCAACCAATCAACACCCCCCCCAAGTCAACCATGCCCACACCCCAACCAATCAACACCCCCCCCAAGTCAACCATGCCCACACCCCAACCAATCAACACCCCCCCCAAGTCAGATCAGACCTATGCCCCTCCTGCTCACCCCATGCCCCCCCACTCCCGCAAAGAGGGCCTCAACATGGAAGTCACACATACGCCCAGGCCGTGAGCAGGCAAACAGGCCCAACCCCCAATCTTACACTAGCCCAAGCCTGGCTCTGCTCACAATTACTGGTCTGAGGCCAAACCACGACCAACAACATTGCACACTTTATGGAATACAAACCCTTCACTATCTCATCCTGGAATATCCCAGGTCAGAGGTCATCTGCCTTCGACCTAAAGAGCAGGAACCTGGACTTCACCAAATAAATTAGAAATACAGACATTGTCATCCTACAAGAAACCTGGTATAGAAGAGATGGACCCACTGGTTGCCCTCTAGGTTACAGAGAGCTGGTAGTCCCATCCACCAAACGACCAGGTGTGAAACAGGGAAGGGACTCAGGTCATTTAGTATAGAGCAGACCTAACCTACTCTATTAAATTAATCAAAACAGCAACATTTTACATTTACATTTGTAACCAAGGACTGATCACCCCAATCCATAAAAGTGGAGACAAATTTGACCCCAATAACAGGGCCATGGGGTGAGACAGGGATGCAGCTTAAGCCCCACCCACTTCAACATCTATATCAACGAATTGGCGAGGGCACTTGATCAGTCTGCAGCACCCAGCCTCACCCTACTAGTCAAACGTCTACTGTTTGCTGATGATCTGGTGCTTCTGTCATCAACCAAGAAGGGCCTACAGCAGCACCTAGATCTTCTGCACAGATTCAGTCAGACCTGGGCCCTGACAGACCTGGGCCCTGACAGACCTGGGCCCTGACAGTAAATCTCAGTAAGACAAAAAATAATGGTGTTCCAAAAATTCCATCTAGACACCGTTGCCCTAGAGCACACATAAAACTATACATACCTCAGCCTAAACATCAGCGCCACAGGTAACATCCACAAAGCAGTGAATGAGCTGAGAGACAAGGCAAGAAGGGCTTTCTTGGCCATCAAAAGGAACATAAAATTCAACATACCAATTAGGATCTGGCTAAAAATACTTGAATCAGTAATAGAACTCATTGCCCTTTATGGTTGTGAGGTCTGGGGTCCGCTCACCAACCAAGAATTCACAAAATGGGACAAACACCAAATTGAGACTCTGCATGCCAAATCATGAGAAATCATGAGAAATCAAAAAGATAATTGTCAAAAAACAAAGCAAACTAGAACGCTATTTGGCCCTAAACAGAGAGTACACAGTGGCAGAATACCTGTCCACTTTCACTGACCCAAACTTAAGGAAAGCTTTGACTATGTACAGACTCAGTGAGCATAGCCTTGCTATTGAGAAAGGCCACCGTAGGCAGACATGGCTCTCAAGAGAAGACTAGGCTAGGAGCACACTGGCCACAAAATGAGGTGGAAACTGAGCTGCACTTCCTAACCTCCTGCCAAATGTATGACCATATTAGAGACACATATTTCTCTCAGATTAAACAGATCCACAAAGAATTTGAAAACAAACCCAAATCTATCTATTGGGTGAAATACCACAGTGTGCCATCACACCAGTGAAGAACAAACATCATTGTAAATACAACCCATATTTATGTTTATTTTTTTTGCCTTTAGTACTTTAACTATTTGCACTTAAATATGACTTTAATAATGTTTTTATTCTCTAGGAACTTTTCTGAGTGTAATGTTTACCGGTAATTGTTATTGTTTGTTTAACTTTTGTTTATTATCTAGTTCACTTGTTTTGGCAATGTATACATATGTTTCCCATGCCAATACAACCCTTAAATTGAATTGAAATTGAATTGAGAAGAGAGAGAAAGAGACACAGACAGGGAGAGCGAGAGAGAGAGAGAGAGAAAGAGACACAGACAGGGAGAGAGAGAGAGATGGAGAGAGAGAGAGAAAGAGAGAGAGAGAGAAAGATACACAGACAGGGAGAGAGAGAGAGATGGAGAGAGAGAGAGAAAGAGAGAGAGAGAGAAAGAGACACAGACAGGGAGAGAGAGAGAGATGGAGAGAGAGAGAGAGAGAGAGAGAGAGAGAGAGAGAGAGAGAAAGTGAGAGCGAGAGAAAGAGGGAGAGAGAGGGAGGGAGGGAGGGAGAGTGAGGGAAGAGGGGATGAGAGAGAGGGGACAGACAGACAGACAGACAGACAGACAGACAGACAGACAGACAGACAGACAGACAGACAGACAGAAAGACAGACAGACAGACAGACAGACAGACAGACAGACAGACAGACAGACAGACAGACAGACAGACAGACGTTAGGTTAAGTTACCAGTATGTCCATCATGGCTTGACAGCTCTTGGCAGTCTAATAGTCTTATAATCCTCAGCGATGTTAACAGCCTGGGAACACGCATGTCATCCCCCCTTTGGCCACGGACCTCTCCTTCATGGACACACACATGAATAAATGCACACAATCACATACATGTACACACAGACACATACATGTACACACAATCACATACATGTACACACAATCACATGCATGTACACACAATCACATACATGTACACACAATCACATACATGTACACACAATCACATACATGTACACACAAACAGACATGTAAACAAAGGGAGAGAGAGAAAAATGCTGTAAGTAATATATAATAGTAATATATAGTAGTAATATATAATAGTAATATATAGTAGTAATATATAATAGTAATATATAGTAGTAATATATAATAGTAATATATAGTAGTAATACATAGAAGTAATATATAATAGTAATATATAGTAGTAATATATAGAAGTAATATATAATAGTAATATATAGTAGGAATATATAGAAGTAATATATAATAGTAATATATAGTAGTAATATATCATAGTAATATATAGAAGTAATATATAATAGTAATATATAGAAGTAATATATAGTAGTAATATATAGAAGTAATATATAGTAGTAATATATAATAGTAATATATAGAAGTAATATATAATAGTAATATATTAGTAATATATAGTAGTAATATATATTAGTAATACATAGTAATAATATTTAATAGTAATATATAGTATTAAAATTACATCAAATTGATCAGAAATACAGTGTAGACATGGTTAATGTTGTAAATTACTATTGTAGCTGGAAACGATTGATTTTTTATGGAATATCTACATAGGTGCACAGAGGCCCATTATCAGCAACCATCACTCCTGTGTTCCAATGGCATGTTGTGTTAGCTAATCCAAGTGTATCATTTTAAAAGTATAATTTATCATTAGAAAACCCTTTTGCAATTATGTTAATTATGTGCTGATTAAAGAAGCAATACAACTGGCCTTCTTTTGACTAGTTGAGTATCTGGAGCATCAGCATTTGAGGATTCGATTACAGTCTCAAAATGGCTAGAAACAAAGAATTTTCTTCTGAAACTCGTCAGTCTATTCTTGTTCTAAGAAATTAAGGCTATTCAATGCGAGAAATTGCCAAAAAACTGTCCTCTTGCTCAGTTGTGCACCGGGGCCTCCCACTCCTCTTTCTATTCTGGTTAGGGCCAGTTTGCACTGTTGTGTGAAGGGAGCAGTTGACACATTGATTACACTATCACTCGTATTTCATATGTCACAACGATTCATTGATACCTATGCTATGATGCTGGCAAAGTTGTCTCGCGCACCTACAGTGCTGGTCATAAAAGAAAGCTAGCTAGCTCATGGAGGCAAACAATATGCTTCCCCAAAAACATAGCAAAACGACATAATCTGTTTCAGTAGCTATAGTTAGCTAGCTAACTATATAGCTAGGTGTCATCACCTAAAATAACCCTAATTTATAAGAGAGGTCTTATTTGATTAATGGTGGTCGGACCTATCTATGTGAAGCTAGCCAAAATAAGGATTAGCCACAATAGTGGACTTTGCGATTAGCCTTCAAAATAAAAGCATGTCATTGACAGTGATGCAAATGAATACAAGTAGTAGAATTATGCCATAATTTAATAGATCATGCTAAACGAAGTTGGAATATTGTTATATAAAATCAACAAAGACAATAAAAATCTGTTAAAATCACAATACTTATTTCACTGTACAGCATTACCTATGGATTGTGGATCAATGACATCATCAGTGACACCCAGAGAACATTAGTGTCGTAGCTCTTATTGCGGGACTATGAAACAGCTGTGAATGTGTATTGAACACTATCCCCGAGGAAGAGTAGACTCCACATTTCATTGCTTAATATTCCAACCTTGTTTAACACTATCTAGTCTAAATATACCAATTGTAACCTTCTGTTTGCTGACTATTTAATGATATGCCTGAACTTTCCACTCTTTTACACTGCTGCTACTCTCTGTTGTTATCATCTAGTCACTTTAATAACTCTACCTACATATTAGCCCAACTAACCGGTGCCCCCTCACATTTTTATTTTACCTTTATTTAACTAGGCAAGTCAGTTAAGAACAAATTGTTATTTTCAATGACGGCCTAGGAACAGTGGGTTAACTGCCTGTTCAGGGGCAGAACGACAGGGGGTTTGAACTTGCAACCTTCCGGTTACTAGTCCAACGCTCTAACCACTAGGATACCCTGCCGCCCCATTGACTCTGTACCGGTACCCCCCTGTATATAGTCTCGCTATTGTTATTTTACTGCTGCTCTTGAATTACTTGTTACTTTTATTTCTTATTCTTATCTGTATTTTTTTTAAATGCATTGTTAGTTAAGGGCTCGTAAGCAAGCATTTCACTGTAAGGTCTACCTACACCTGTTGTATTCGGCGCATGTTACTAATACAATTTTATTTTATTTTATTTGCATCATTTTCAGAGGTACTTTTATTTTGAAGGCAAACCGCAAATTCCACTATTGTGCCTAACCCTATTGTGGCTAGCTTCACAACACATAACCCAGTCCGGTCAAGCCTCACTAGCCAGATGAAGCTAGCTGTCTGCTTACAACGTTAGCTTTGGGCAACAGAGTTATGTAGCTGGCTAGCTATTTATTTTCATGAACCGAAGTTCAATTTCACCAGGTGACCAACAAGTGGCAACCTAGCTAATACTTACTCACAAGGATCCCTAAATCACTGCTAAGAATAATGAAAATGACTGCAGTTTCTACTGGTCCTTGTTTTCAGGCTGGTTACATTGGTGCTAGCTAGGTACCAAGCTAATGCTAGCTAGCCCAGAAGTTGCGGACGAACAAATAATGCTTTATTACCAACGTGGTATTGTAAACACATCGTTCGTGGCCGGTGGTTGCTTGTTTGCAGACATTTTTGTACAGCTTTGACAGTGCTACTGATAGTAGTGGTGGCGTTTGGCTTGCATGTGCAAATTCAGAACACACAACATTATTGAATAATTGTGTTATTTGATGTGTCAAATTAAAAGCGTATTTAACGCATCAAATAGTGTTATTGTCAACTAGTGTTATTTGACGTGGATCTTTTTTGACACGCAAAGACCCGAACGGCGTTCCGCAGTATGTCGTGAAGCTAATAGCAGTGACGCTATTACTGTGTAACTAAAGTAAGGCAACATCTAAAAAATTGTGCACTTGGTAGTGTGTGCCGGTGCTCGGCCAGTCAGCGAAAACCAACATCACCCACGACAGAGAACGATTGATTGTCAAGGGCAATGAATTCCCCTTATCTTGGTGTTAATCGATTTCGCCTTTGATTTCTCTCGCTGAACGTTTCAACTCTTTCAAAATGACTGCTCGTCTTGTTGACTGCTCAATCCGCACAGCAGACATTGTGGGCTAGGTTAGGAATGCTGTGTTGCCCGTGTAGTGCAACATTTTACATGGCCTCATTACGTCATGTACCTACGTTATATAGGTATGTACGTCATCTACCTACGTTATATAGGTATGCACGTCATCTACCTACGTTGTATAGGTATGTAGGTCATCTACCTACGTTATACAGGTATGTAGGTCATCTACCTACGTTATATAGGTATGTAGGTCATCTACCTACGTTATATAGGTATGTAGGTCTTCTACCTACGTTATATAGGTATGTAGGTCATCTACCTACGTTATATAGGTATGTACGTCATCTACCTACGTTATATAGGTATGCACGTCATCTACCTACGTTGTATAGGTATGTAGGTCATCTACCTACGTTATACAGGTATGTAGGTCATCTACCTACGTTATATAGGTATGTAGGTCATCTACCTACGTTATATAGGTATGTAGGTCTTCTACCTACGTTATATAGGTATGTAGGTCATCTACCTACGTTATATAGGTATGTACGTCATCTACCTACGTTATATAGGTATGCACGTCATCTACCTACGTTATATAGGTATGTAGGTCATCTACCTACGTTATACAGGTATGTAGGTCATCTACCTACGTTATATAGGTATGTAGGTCATCTACCTACGTTATATAGGTATGTAGGCCATCTACCTACGTTATATAGGTATGTAGGTCATCTACCTACGTTATATAGGTATGTAGGTCTTCTACCTACGTTATATAGGTATGTAGGCCATCTACCTACGTTATATAGGTATGTAGGTCATCTACCTACGTTATATAGGTATGTAGGTCATCTACCTACGTTATATAGGTATGTAGGTCATCTACCTACGTTATATAGGTATGTAGGTCATCTACCTACGTTATATAGGTAGGTATATACCTCATCTACCTACGTTATATAGGTAAGTAGGTCATCTACCTACGTTATATAGGTATGTAGGTCATCTACCTACGTTATACAGGTATGTAGGTCATCTACCTACGTTATATAGGTATGTAGGTCATCTACCTACGTTATATAGGTATGTAGGTCATCTACCTACGTTATATAGGTATGCAGGTCAGCTTTGACATCGTTTTTGCACATCGGCGTTAAAATAGACATCGGGCCGATACCGATGTTGGCATTCTTAGCTATTATTGTTCGATTCCGATATTTTCACCGATATATAGTACACCCCTAAGAAAAACAATTCTCCACGCACTGTAATTTACAAACTGATAAGGGCTATTGATAAAATCTAGGTAAATGAGTAAGCCGATTGGAAAAGGCGATTGGAAATATAAATACATTGTTTTAGATCTATTTGACCTTATGATCGCTGGAGACACATGTGAAACCAGTCATATGGCAGCAAACTGAAGCATATCAACTTATCAACATATCAACATATCAACTTATCAACATATCAACATATCAACTTATCAACATATCAACATATCAACATATCAACTTATCAACATATCAACATATCAACTTATCAACTTATCAACATATCAACATATCAACTTATCAACATATCAACTTATCAACATATCAACATATCGACTTATCGACTTATCGACATATCGACATATCGACATATCAACATATCAACTTATCAACATATCGACATATCAACATATCAACATATCAACATATCAATTTATCAACATATGGCAGCAAACTGAAGCATATCACCTTTTCCACTGTGAAGTTTATAGGATATAGGCTTCACAAATGACAGTACAGCACCTAACCTTCCACTTTGATTTTACGATTTCTAGAATGTTTTAATGATATTCCTGAACTTTTCACTGTATTTTTTACAATTTGCATTGTGTTAAAAATTTGACACTATCAGTAGCCACTGTCAGTTAAACCTACAGTTGAAGTAGGAAGTTTACATACACCTTAGCAAAAATATATTAATATATTTCACAAATCCTGACATTTAATCCTAGTAAAAAATCCCTGTCTTAGGTCAGATAGGATCACAACTTTATTTTAAGAATGTGAAATGTCAGAATAATAGTAGAGAGAATGATTTATTTCAGCTTTTATTTCTTTCATCACATTCCCAGTGGGTCAGAAGTTTACATACATTCAATTAGTATTTGGTAGCATTGTCTTTAAATTGTTTAACTTGGGTCAAACGTTTTGGGTAGCCTTCCACAAGCTTCCCACATTAAGTTGTGTGCATTTTGGCCCATTCCTCCTGACAGAGCTGGTGTAACTGAGTCAGGTTTGTAGGCCTCCTTGCTCGCACACGCTTTATCAGTTCGGCCCACAAACGTCCTATAGGGTCAGGTCAGGTCTTTGTGATGGCCACTCTAATAACTTGACATTGTTGTCCTTAAGCCATTTTGTCACAACTTTGGAAGTATGCTTGTGGTCATTGACAATTTAGAAGACCCATTTGTATTTATTTATTTCACCTTTATTTAACCAGGTAGGCAAGTTGATGATTCATTTTAGCTTTCCTTTCATCTCATTCCCAGTGGTTCAGAAGTTTACATTTACTCAATTAGTATTTGGTAGCATTGCCTTTTAAATTGTTTAACTTGGGTCAAACGTTTTGGGTAGCCTTCCAGTTGGGATGGTGGTCTTCGGCTTGCAAGCCTCCCCATTTAGCCTCCAAACATAACGTTGGTCATTATGGCCAACACCTTGACTTTGTTGTCCTTAATTAAGCCCCATTGCCACAACTTTGGAAGTATGCTTGGGGTCATTGTCCATTTGGAAGACCCATTTGCGACCAAGCTTTAACTTCCTGACTGATGTCTTGAGATGTTGCTTCAATATATCCACATAATTTTTCTACCTTATGATGCCATCTATTTTGTGAAGTGCACCAGTCCCTCCTGCAGCAAAGCACCACCACAACATGACGCTGCCACCCCCGTGCTTCATGGTTAGGATGGCGTTCTTCGGCTTGCAAGCCTCTCCCTTTTTCCTCCAAACATAACGATGGTCATTATGGCCAAACAGTTCTATTTTATCAGACCAGAGGACATTTCTCCAAAAAGTACAATCTTTGTCCACATGTGCAGTTGCAAACCATAGTCTGGCTTTTTTATGGTGGTTTTGGAGCAGTGGCTTCTTCCTTGCTAGCAGGTTATGTTGATATAGGACTCGTTTTACTGTGGATATAGATACTTTTGTACCTGTTTCCTCCAGCATCTTCACAAGGTCCTTTGCTGTTGTTCTGGGATTGATTTGCAATTTTCATACCAAAGTACGTTCATCTCTAGGAGACAGAACGTGTCTCCTACCTGAGCGTTATGACGGCTGCGTGGTCCCATGGTGTTTATACTTGCGTACTATTGTTTGTACAGATGAACTTGGTACCTTCAGGTGTTTGGAAATTGTTCCCAAGGATGAACCAGACTTGTGGAGGTCTATCATTTTTTTCTGAGGTCTTGGCTGATTTCTTTTGATTTCCTCACGATATCAAGCAAAGATGCACTGAGTTTGAAGGTAGGCCTTGAAATACATCCACAGGTACACCTCCAATAGACTCAAATTATGTCTATTAGCCTATCAGAAGCTTCTAAAGCCATGACATCATTTTTTGGAATTTTCCAAGCTGTTTAAAGGCACAGTCAACTTAGTGTATGTACATTTCTGACCCACTGGAATTGTGATACAGTGAATTATAAGTGAAAAAAATCTGTCTGTAAACAATTGTTGGAAAAATTGTTGGAAAAATGACTTGTGTCATGCACAAAGTAGATGCCCTAACCGACTTGCCAAAACTATAATTTGTTAACAAGAAATTTGTGGAGTGGTTGAAAAACTAGTTTTAATGACTCCAACCTGAGTGTATGTAAACTTCCCGACTTCGACTGTACAAGCATTTATAACTGTCACTTTAGTGTGTCACACCCTGATCTGTTTCACCTGCCCTTGTGATTGTCTCCACCCCAGGTCTTATTTACCTCAGTGTATTTATCTCTCTGTGCCAGTTCGTCTTGTATATTTCCAAGTTAACCAGCGGTTTTCCCGTTCTCCTGTTCTTTGCATTCTCCTTTTTCTAGTCCCCCCTGTTTCTGGACTTTGCACCCACCTGCCTGACCATTCTGCCTACCTTAACCACGAGTCTGTCTGCCACTCTGTACCTCCTGGACTCTGATCTGGTTTTGACCTTTTTGCCTGTTCCAGGACCATTCTCTTGACTACCCCTTTTGATTACTAAATATTGTAAGACTCCAACCATCTGCATCTGGGTCTCGCCTTGTGCCTTGATGTAGTGTTAGTTTCCTCACATTTATAACTGTCACTTTAGTGTTAGTTTCCTCACATTTATAACTGTCACTTTAGTGTTAGTTTCCTCACATTTATAACTGTCACTTTAGTGTTAGTTTCCTCACATTTATAACTGTCACTTTAGTGTTAGTTTCCTCACATTTATAACTGTCACTTTAGTGTTAGTTTCCTCACATTTATAACTGTCACTTTAGTGTTAGTTTCCTTACATTTTGCATCGTTCCATTACATCGTTAGTTTACCTTTATTCCCTCTGTCCTGTTGGTGTGGTTGTTCCTGAGGATCGCCAGCTATAGTGGGTCATATTAGGCTAACGTATGACAAGTTGTGCAATAATTTAGGACATGTCACCTATTGGAATCATTATGGAACACAGATCATATGTAGCAGTTTAAACCTGGAGCCTGGCGCACGGTGCACAACGACAGGACCGTTGTCATTACAGCCCCATGATTCATGAGGATTGGTAGATTTATAGGACTACTGTTCAACCGCTATTGTACACTTTTCTCACCTTCCAATATTTCATGGATTGAACAATTGAATATGGCAACTCAGGATGAATCAAATCACTGTATCACTGCAAAGACTCTCCAAACCATTTAAAAAAAATGTTTTATTCAGAAATACTTTCCTAACCCTAAATAATAAACTAGATCAGAGTAATTTTTTTAATCTACCAGTTGGTGCTGAACAGGAGATGAATATGTGTGTATTAATGACATTCTGTCATTGATCCCTGATATTCTGAACTGTTCTCTACATACTCTAGTGTCTGTTGACAAAATTCTAATTAAAGGCACACCTAATTTAAAGGGATGGCTTTAAATAAACGTACTGAAAACACTATTGAATAAAAATTCCAAGAGAAAATCTGTTAGCCAGCTAATGGGAGGGTTTTCAGCAGTTGAATGACATGTATTCTCAAGGAAACCACACCTGCAAAGCCCGTTATACAACTGCATAAGTCTAAATATCAACTACTGAGAAGTCCGTAGGAAAGCTGTACTTAGACGCACATTTCTTAAGTCTGAATCGGGCCCTTAGTGAATGTCAAAAGGCCAAACCACTTTTTAAAATTATGCTGTACCAGCCCCATTTCCCCGACCAGCAGGTACAGGCCTGTGACTTACCTTCTTCTTCTTCTCACTGTGGTCAACGGGGCATAAAGATCTCCATAGTGTTGACTCCTCAGGGTAAATGTTACGGATCAAATCGTGTAGTTGAGGGTCATGTCATAACTCATTAACGGCCCTCCTCCACAACACAGTTAAGTTACTGTGGTCTACATATTAATTATATGCAGTCAACGTAAAGCCAATTATAACTTCCCATTTATTTAAGTCAGTTAAGAACAAATTCATATTTACAACGACAGCCTACCAGGAGACAGTGGGTTAACTGTCTTGTTCAGGGCCAGAACAACAGATTTTTACCTTGTCAGCTCAGGGATTCAAACTAGCAACCTTTTGGTTACTAGTCCAACGCGCTAACCACTAGGCTACCTGCCACCCTCATAAAACATTCATAAACATTCATAAACGTACCTCCCTTGTCAAAAGTAAAGAACACAGACTATGTTAAAGGAAATATGAACATTTTATTTCCATTTTCTAGATGTAGCAAAGAAAACGTTTGTTGGTCGAAGAATCCTACTATTTAAAATATTTTGTTTGACTTTTCTTGAATGGATATAACAAAGATGTATATTCAAACCATTTAAATGAAATTACCCATTTCAGACCCATATAGCAATAACTATTTTAGTGAGTAAAATGTACGAACACAAGGTAGTTGAGCTAGCTAGCATTTGCCCCTTACTCAGTAATGTTGCTAGCTAGCATTTCCCCCTTATTCAGTAATGTAGCTAGCTAGCATTTGCCCCTTACTCAGTAATGTAGCTAGCTAAAATGTCCCCCTTATTCAGTAATGTAGCTAGCTAGCATTTGCCCCTTTATTCAGTAATGTAGCTAGCTAGCATTTGCCCCTTACTCAGTAATGTAGCTAGCTAGCATTTCCCCCTTATTCAGTAATGTAGCTAGCTAGCATTTGCCCCTTACTCAGTAATGTAGCTAGCTAGCATTTTCCCCCTTATTCAGTAATGTAGCTAGCTAGCATTTGCCCCATACTCAGTAATGTAGCTAGCTAGCTAAGACCCTTACTCAGTAATATAGCTAGCTAGCATTTCCCCCTTATTCAGTAATGTAGCTAGCTAGCATTTGCCCCTTACTCAGTAATGTAGCTGGCTAAAATGTCCCCCTTATTCAGTAATGTAGCTAGCTAGCATTTCCCCCCTTATTCAGTAATGTAGCTAGCTAGCATTTGCCCCTTACTCAGTAATGTAGCTAGCTAGCATTTTCCCCCTTATTCAGTAATGTAGCTAGCTAGCATTTGCCCCTTACTCAGTAATGTAGCTAGCTAGCTAAGACCCTTACTCAGTAATATAGCTAGCTAGCTAAGACCCTTACTGAGTAATGTAGCTAGCTAGCTAAGCCCCTTACTCAGTAATGTAACCCTAACTCAGTAATGTAGCTAGCTAGCTAAGACCCTTACTCAGTAAAATAGCTAGCTAGCTAAGACCCTTACTCAGTAATGTAACCCTAACTCAGTAATGTAGCTAGCTAGCTAAGCCCCTTACTCAGTAATGTAGCTAGCTAGCTAAGACCCTTACTCAGTAATGTAGCTAGCTAGCTAAGCCCCTTACTCAGTAATGTAGCTAGCTAGCTAAGCCCCTGGCACAATGTCAACACTTTTCAAACACGGTTAATAAACATTACAAAGTCATCATAAAACTCATGAAACATTTAGTTAACAATGTTATTTCACTGTTTATAATAGATAAATATTGCTATATTTAGACATGTAATATAATTGACTTCACATAGAATTCATAAATAGACCTTTAACGGCAGCTAGCCTAACGGTTAGAAAGTTGGGCCAGTAAGCGAAAGGTTGCTGGATCGAATCCCCCGAGCTGACAAGGTATGTCATGCATGTATGTATGTATGATATGTCGTTCTTCCCCTGAACAAGGCAGTTAACCAACTGCGCTGAAGACGTGGACGTAGATTAAAGCAGGCCCCCGCACCTCTCTGATTCAGAGGGGTTGGGTTAAATTCGGGAAGGCACATTTCAGTTGAATGCATTCAGTTGTACAACTGACGAGGTATCCCCCTCTTTCCCTTGATGTTGGTGTTATAGCTCGGATGACACACTGCACAGTTAATGACCTTGAAGTGCTTTATGAATGGGAAAAATTGATTTGACTTTACATTGACTGCGTAGAATTCATACATAGACCCTTCATATGTGCGCCATAGACCAGTATGACCTAAACGTCATGTGGAGAGCTGTTAATGAGTTACAGATGAAGTTACGACATGACCCTCAACTACACGATTTGATCCGTAACATTTACCCTGAGGAGTCAACACTGTGGAGATCTTTATGCACCGTTGACCACAGTGAGAAGAAGAAGAAGGTACGTCACAGGCCTGTACCTGCTGGTCGGGGAAATGGGGCTGGTACGGGTTATAAATTAGAATACTTTTCTAAATGTGGGTTGGCACGGGTATGGCAGAACAACAACCAAACTTGCACAACAACCAAACCTCCACAACAACCAAACCCCCACCACACTTAGCTGGACAGATCAATCACGACAAGACACCCAGTAACCACACCAACAAATCACTGGAGTCACCAGTCACCCCAATGAATTAGATAAAACCAGAGCAAACAGAGCAGCAGGAAAACAGGAGCCCCATCAAAACCAACTATAGAACAAACACCCAGAACCAAGAACATACACAAAACCAGTTGGTGTGTGTGTGTGTGTGTGTGTGTGTGTGTGTGTGTGTGTACTTGTTTTTCTACATTATCAGGGCCTATAGACTCCTAACTTTAACTATAAATTCATGTACATTCTACCTCAATTGGCCCGACCAACCAGTGCCCCCCGCACAATGGCTAACCGGGCTATCTGCATTGTGTCCCACCACCCACCAACCTCTCTTTTACGCTACTGCTACTCTCTGTTCATCATATTTGCATGGTCACTTTAACGATACCTACATGTACATTCTACCTAAATCAGCCTGACTTACCTGTGTCTGTATGTAGCCTCGCTACTTTTATAGCCTCTCTACTGTATATAGCCTCTCAACTGTATATAGTCTCTCTACTGTATGTAGCCTCTCTACTGTATATAGCCTCACTACTGTATAGTCTCTGTACTGTATATAGCCTCTCTACTGTATATAGCCTCTCTACTGTATATAGCCTCACTACTGTATATAGCCTCTCTACTGTATATAGCCTCTCTACTGTATATAGCCTCTCTACTGTATATAACCTCTCTACTGTATATAACCTCTCTACTGTATATAACCTCTCTACTGTATATAGCCTCTCTACTGTATATAGCCTCTCTACTGTATATAACCTCTCTACTGTATATAGCCTCTCTACTGTATAAAACCTGTCTACTGTATGTAGCCTCTCTACTGTATATAGCCTCTCTACTGTATATAGCCTCTCTACTGTATATAACCTCTCTACTGTATATAGCCTCTCTACTGTATATAGCCTCTCTACTGTATATAGCCTCTCTACTGTATATAGCCTCTCTACTGTATATAGCCTCTCTACTGTATATAACCTCTCTACTGTATATAGCCTCTACTGTATATAGCCTCTCTACTGTATATAGCCTCTCTACTGTATATAGCCTCTCTACTGTATATAACCTCTCTACTGTATATAGCCTCTCTACTGTATATAGCCTCTCTACTGTATGTAACCTCTCTACTGTATATAGCCTCTCTACTGTATATAGCCTCTCTACTGTATATAACCTCTCTACTGTATATAGCCTCTCTACTGTATATAACCTCTCTACTGTATATAGCCTCTCTACTGTATATAGCCTCTCTACTGTATATAACCTCTCTACTGTATATAACCTCTCTACTGTATATAGCCTCTCTACTGTATATAGCCTCTCTACTGTATATAACCTGTCTACTGTATGTAGCCTCTCTACTGTATATAGCCTCTCTACTGTATATAGCCTCTCTACTGTATATAACCTCTCTACTGTATATAGCCTCTCTACTGTATATAACCTCTCTACTGTATATAACCTCTCTACTGTATATAGCCTCTCTACTGTATATAGCCTCTCTACTGTATATAGCCTCTCTACTGTATATAGCCTGTCTACTGTATATAGCCTCTCTACTGTATATAGCCTCTACTGTATATAGCCTCTCTACTGTATATAGCCTCTCTACTGTATATAGTCTGTCTTTTTACTGTTGATTTATTTCTTTACTTATTGATCACCTAATACCTATTTCTGCACTGTTGGTTAGAGCCTGTAAGGAAGCATTTCACTGTAAGTTCTACCACCCTGTTGAATTCGGCGAACGTGACAAACAAACTTTGATTTGATTTGACCTGAATATCTTGACAAGGTCGGTAAACCCAAACTGATTGTAAAAGTAAAAGGACAATTTTCATGTCCTGAATACGTTCAAATGTTATTTAAAACCTCTTACTTCTACCCCCTCCTTTTTCGAACATTCTGTTAAAAATAGCGCAACTTTTCAGCGTCCTGCTACTCATGCCAGGAATATAGTATATGCATATGATTAGTATGTGTGGATAGAAAACACTCTGAAGTTTCTAAAACTGGTTAAATCACGGCTGTGACTATAACAGATCGTGTGTTTCATTGAAAAACGCAAGAAAAACTGCTCTCTGAAAGCTAAAAATAATTTCCATAAGTCACTTTCATGGGTTGTTAAAAGGGGACAAAATTTAATATCGACCTGCATGCAATTCATACAAATTCCACACGATGTCGCCATTGTCGTCATTTTCAATTGAATTTTTTGTTGGAAAATCCAACTATCTGGATTCCGTTTCTTCCGGTCTCCACCAGGATCTTTTCAATGTGGACATTGGCAGCCATTGATTTGCAGACGAGGAGCTATTGAATATACATTGCCCTGTAATCATTTTGATAGATTATAAACGTTTACTAATACCTAAAGTTGGATTACAAAAGGATTTCGAAGTGTTTTGTGAAAGTTTATCGTCGACTTTTTTAATTTTAAAAAATGACGCAGCGTTTAAAAACGATGTTTTTTTCTGAATGACACAGCTTCCATAGAAAGCTATTTTGGGTATATATGGACCGATTTAAACGAAAAAAAGACCCAATAGTGATGTTTATGGGGCATATAGGAGTGCCAAGAAAGAAGCTTGTCAAAGGTAATGAATGTTTTATATTTTATTTCTGCGTTTTGTGCAGCGCCGGATAAGCAAAGTCTTTGTTTACGTCGCATTCAGGCATTTTGAGGTGTTGCATGCTATCAGATAATAGCTTCTCATGCTTTCGCCGAAAAGCATTTTAAAAATCTGACTTGTTGGCTAGGTTCACAACGAGTGTAGCTTTAATTCAATACCCTGCTTGTGAATTTTGATCAAGGTTTGAGTTTTAACGAGTACATTTAGCATTTAGCGTAGCGCATTTCCTTGTGCCTAGTTGAGACATATGCGTCTCAAGTAGAATCAAGAAGTTAAAAGGGGACAAAATGTAATATCGACCTGCATGCAATTCACACAAATTCCACACGATGTCGCCATTGTCGTCATTTTCAATGGAATTTTTTGTTGGAAAATCCAACTATCTGGATTCCGTTTCTTCCGGTCTCCACCAGGATCTTTTCAATGTGGACATTGGCAGCCATTGATTTGCAGACGAGGAGCTATTGAATATACATCGCCCTGTAATCATTTTGATAGATTATAAACGTTTACTAATACCTAAAGTTGGATTACAAAAGGATTTCGAAGTGTTTTGTGAAAGTTTATCGTCGACTTTTTTAATTTTAAAAAATGACGCAGCGTTTAAAAACAATGTTTTTTTCTGAATGACACAGCTTTCATAGAAAGCTATTTTGGGTATATATGGACCGATTTAAACGAAAAAAAGACCCAATAGTGATGTTTATGGGGCATATAGGAGTGCCAAGAAAGAAGCTCGTCAAAGGTAATGAATGTTTTATATTTTATTTCTGCGTTTTGTGTAGCGCCGGCTAAGCTATATCTTTGTTTACATCGCATTCAGGCATTTTGGGGTGTTGCATGCGATCAGATAATAGCTTCTCATGCTTTCGCCGAAAAGCATTTTAAAAATCTGTCTTGTTGGCTAGGTTCACAACGAGTGTAGCTTTAATTCAATACCCTGCTTGTGAATTTTGATGCACGTTTGAGTTTTAACGAGTAGATTTAGCATTTAGCGTAGCGCATTTGCATTTCCAGGTGTCTACTTGAGACATCTGCGTCTCAAGTAGAAGAAAGAAGTTAAAGCTTAAGGGTTAGGTTTAGGGATTTGGGGTTAAGGGTTAGGTTTAGGGATTTGGGGTTAAGGATTAGGTTTAGGGATTTGGGATTAAGGGTTAGGTTTAGGGATTTGGGGTTAAGGATTAAGGGTTAGGTTTAGGGGTTTGGGGTTAAGGGTTAGGGATTTGGGGTTAAGGGTTAGGTTTAGGGATTTGGGGTTAAGGATTAAGGGTTAGGTTTAGGGATTTGGGGTTAAGGGTTAGGTTTAGGGATTTGGGGTTAAGGGTTAGGTTTAGGGATTTGGGGTTAAGGGTTAGGTTTAGGGATTTGGGATTAAGGGTTAGGTTTAGGGATTTGGGGTTAAGGGTTAAGGGTTAGGTTTAGGGATTTGGGGTTAAGGGTTAGGTTTAGGGATTTGGGATTAAGGGTTAGGTTTAGGGATTTGGGATTAAGGGTTAGGTTTAGGGATTTGGGGTTAAGGGTTAGGTTTAGGGATTTGAGGTTAAGGGTTAGGTTTAGGGATTTGGGGTTAAGGTTAAGGGTTAGGGATTTGGGGTTAAGGGTTAGGTTTAGGGATTTGGGGTTTGGGGTTAAGGGTTAGGGATTTGGGGTTAAGGGTTAGGTTTAGGGATTTGGGGTTAAGGTTGAGGGTTAGGTTTAGGTTTAGGGATTTGGGGTTAAGGTTGAGGGTTAGGTTTAGGGATTTGGGGTTAAGGTTAAGGTTAAGGGTTAGGTTTAGGGATTTGGGGTTAAGGTTAAGGGTTAGGTTTAGGGATTTGGGGTTAAGGGTTAGGTTTAGGGATTTGGGATTAAGGTTAAGGGTTGGGTTTAGGGATTTGGGGTTAAGGTTAAGGGTTAAGGAAAATAGGATTTTTAATTGTCAAACATTTTTACCCCCCAAAAAGTCCCGAAATGACCAGAAAATAAAACTGCATGTTTGTGTACTGTATGTGTATTACAGCTCATACGTTTCTCTAGGTCACCTCTTCCCCTTTAAGAAACCAAAGAACCGCAGAGAGAGGGCAGAGAGAGGGAGTGAAAGGGGCAAACCAAAAAAGAGGAAATTAGTGGCAGACAGACAAAGACAAAACAGAGGAATAGAGTGGCAGACAGATAAAGACAGAACAGAGGAATAGAATGGCAGACAGATAAAGACAGAACAGAGGAATAGAGTGGCAGACAGATAAAGACAGAACAGAGGAATAGAGTGGCAGACAGATAAAGACAGAACAGAGGAATAGAATGGCAGGTTACACGGATGCCTTGTTTCTCTCTGGGGTTACACTGATGCCCCGTTTCTCTCTGGGGTTACACTGATGCCCTGTTTCTCTCTGGGGTTACACTGATGCCCTGTTTCTCCCAGTACCCAGTAATAAGTATAGCAATAACAACACTGTTGTCACGCCCTGACCTTAGAGAGCTGTTTATGTCTCTATTTTGGTTTGGTCAGGGTTTGATTTGGGTGGGCATTCTACGTTAATTTTTCTATGTTTTGTATTTCTTTGTTTTGGCCGGGTATGGTTCTCAATCAGGGACAGCTGTCTATCGTTGTCTCTGATTGGGAACCATACTTAGGCAGCCCTTTTTCCCAGCTGTCTTTGTGGGTAGTTGTCTTTGTTTGTTGGCACTATAGCCTTTAAGCTTCACGGTTGTTTTTTTTGGATTGCTTATTGTTTTTGTCGGGCGTCATATAAATAAAAGGGAATATGTACGCTCACCACGCTGCACCTTGGTCCAGTTCTTTCAAACGGCCGTGACAACTGTAGCATAAATAATTACCATAACTCTGTTTCTATCTGGGGTTACACTGTACTAATAACATCGGCAGCTAGCATTAGGCCAGTAACAGAAAGGTCGCTGGTTCGAATCCCCGTCAATCCCCAACAACAACAGCTCCCCAGGGCACTGGTGAAGAGGAAGTTGATTAAAGGTATTCACATGCTTCCCAGCCAAAACAGTCTGGAAGACTTTCGTTTTTATGAACTTCTCTCTCTCTCTGTGCGTATTCTGATCTTGAATTTAAGCACGAGAATAGCACGCTATTCGCCCGCTATTTGTTTAGGGTGGAGATCAAATAAATTAAGGTGTGTCTACAGTTACACCATATTCTGACCTTTACTTAATTCCCTCATAATTCCCACCACTTTTACGGGCGAAGAAACCGTGAATAAGTGGAACCGTGAATAGTTGGCTGGCCATCGCTACATATTCGTCGCCAGACCCACTGGCTCCAGGTCATCTATAAGTCTATGCTAGGTAAAGCTCCGCCTTATCTCAGCTCACTGGTCATGATAACAACACCCATCCGTAGCACGCGCTCCAGCAGGTATATCTCACTGGTCATCCCCAAAGCCAACACTTCCTTTGGCCAAGACCTCCTTTGCCGCCTTTCCTTCCAGTTCTCTGCTGCCAGTGACTGCAAAAATCACTGAAGCTGGAGACTTACAGTGCCTTGCGAAAGTATTCGGCCCCCTTGAACTTTGCGACCTTTTGCCACATTTCAGGCTTCAAACATAAAGATATAAAACTGTATTTTTTTGTGAAGAATCAACAACAAGTGGGACACAATCATGAAGTGGAACGACATTTATTGGATATTTCAAACTTTTTTAACAAATCAAAAACTGAAAAATTGGGCGTGCAAAATTATTCAGCCCCTTTACTTTCAGTGCAGCAAACTCTCTCCAGAAGTTCAGTGAGGATCTCTGAATGATCCAATGTTGACCTAAATGACTAATGATGATAAATACAATCCACCTGTGTGTAATCAAGTCTCCGTATAAATGCACCTGCACTGTGATAGTCTCAGAGGTCCGTTAAAAGCGCAGAGAGCATCATGAAGAACAAGGAACACACCAGACAGGTCCGAGATACTGTTGTGAAGAAGTTTAAAGCCGGATTTGGATACAAAAAGATTTCCCAAGCTTTAAACATCCCAAGGAGCACTGTGCAAGCGATAATATTGAAATGGAAGGAGTATCAGACCACTGCAAATCTACCAAGACCTGGCCGTCCCTCTAAACTTTCAGCTCATACAAGGAGAAGACTGATCAGAGATGCAGCCAAGAGGCCCATGATCACTCTGGATGAACTGCAGAGATCTACAGCTGAGGTGGGAGACTCTGTCCATAGGACAACAATCAGTCGTATATTGCACAAATCTGGCCATTATGGAAGAGTGGCAAGAAGAAAGCCATTTCTTAAAGATATCCACAAAAAGTGTCGGTTAAAGTTTGCCACAAGCCACCTGGGAAACACACCAAACATGTGGAAGAAGGTGCTCTGGTCAGATGAAACCAAAATTGAACTTTTTGGCAACAATGCAAAACGTTATGTTTGGCGTAAAAGCAACACAGCTGAACACACCATCCCCACTGTCAAACATGGTGGTGGCAGCATCATGGTTTGGGCCTGCTTTTCTTCAGCAGGGACAGGGAAGATGGTTAAAATTGATGGGAAGATGGATGGAGCCAAATACAGGACCATTCTGGAAGAAAACCTGATGGAGTCTGCAAAAGACCTGAGACTGGGACGGAGATTTGTCTTCCAACAAGACAATGATCCAAAACATAAAGCAAAATCTACAATGGAATTGTTCAAAAATAAACATATCCAGGTGTTAGAATGGCCAAGTCAAAGTCCAGACCTGAATCCCATCGAGAATCTGTGGAAAGAACTGAAAACTGCTGTTCACAAATGCTCTCCATCCAACCTCACTGAGCTCGAGCTGTTTTTGCAAGGAGGAATGGGAAAAAATTTCAGTCTCTCGATGTGCAAAACTGATAGAGACATACCCCAAGTGACTTACAGCTGTAATCGCAGCAAAAGGTGGCGCTACAAAGTATTAACTTAAGGGGGCTGAATAATTTTGCACGCCCAATTTTTCAGTTTTTGATTTGTTAAAAAAGTTTGAAATATCCAATAAATGTCGTTCCACTTCATGATTGTGTCCCACTTGTTGTTGATTCTTCACAAAAAAATACAGTTTTATATCTTTATGTTTGAAGCCTGAAATGTGGCAAAAGGTCGCAAAGTTCAAGGGGGCCAAATACTTTCGCAAGGCACTGTATATCTCCCTCTCTAACTTTAAACATCAGCTATCTGAGCAGCTAACCAATCGCTGCAGCTGTACATAGTCCATCTGTAAATAGCCCACCCAATCTACCTACCTCATCCCCATATTGTTGTTATTTACTTTAATGCTCTTTTGCACACCAGTATCACTACTTAACACACCTTCATCTGCTCATCATCATCTGATCATCATCATCTGCTCATTTATCACTCCAGTGTTAATCTGCTAAATTGTAATTACTTTGCTACCATGGCCTATTTATTACCTTACCTCCTCATGCCATTTGCACATACTGTTTATAGACTTTCTTTTTTTTCTACTGTGTTATTCACTGTACGCTTGTTTATTCCATGTGTAACTCTGTGTTGTTGTTTGTGTCGCACTGCTTTGCTTTATCTTGGCCAGGTCACAGTTGTAATTGTGAACTTGTTCTCAACTGGCCTACCTTGTTAAAATAAAGGTAAAATAAATAAATAAAAACATAAATAACCAGCCGGTTCCAAGTGGAGAAAGGATACACTTTCCTTTTTCCGATATAATCTCCATGCACTTAATTTATAAAGTGATTAAAAGCTAGGTAAATGAGTAATCAGTTTGTAGAAGGGGATTGTAAATACACGTGGATATTCTTTTTAGATGATTTTTCCTTGTGATCCCTGGAAACCAGTTATATGGAAACAGACTGAAAATCATATCAACATGACATGTATATTACAGCACCCCCTTTTCCCACAGTGAAATAGGCTAACAATAGCTGTGCCATAATTCAGATTTATAATTGTAAACCCACATAATTTGCATAGAGGAAATTTGGAGACCCAGGATATTATATTATATTTTAAAATTGACACTATAAGAACCACCGTCAATAATACACACATACTGTACATTTGTAACTGTCGCTTTAGTGTTAGTTTCCTTACATTTATAACTGTCACTTTAGTGTTAGTTTCCTCACATTTATAACTGTCACTTTAGTGTTTCCTCACATTTATAACTGTCACTTTAGTGTTAGTTTCCTCACATTTATAACTGTCACTTTAGTGTTTCCTTACATTTATAACTGTCACTTTAGTGTTTCCTTACATTTATAACTGTCACTTTAGTGTTAGTTTCCTTACATTTATAACTGTCACTTTAGTGTTAGTTTCCTCACATTTATAACTGTCACTTTAGTGTTAGTTTCCTCACATTTATAACTGTCACTTTAGTGTTTCCTCACATTTATAACTGTCACTTTAGTGTTAGTTTCCTTACATTTATAACTGTCACTTTAGTGTTAGTTTCCTCACATTTATAACTGTCACTTTAGTGTTAGTTTCCTCACATTATAACTGTCACTTTAGTGTTAGTTTCCTCACATTTATAACTGTCACTTTAGTGTTTCCTCACATTTATAACTGTCACAATAGTGTTTCCTTACATTTATAACTGTCACTTTAGTGTTAGTTTCCTCACATTTATAACTGTCACTTTAGTGTTTCCTTACATTTAAAACTGTCACTTTAGTGTTAGTTTCATCACATTTATAACTGTCACTTTAGTGTTAGTTTCCTCACATTTATAACTGTCACTTTAGTGTTTCCTCACATTCATAACTGTCACTTTAGTGTTTCCTTACATTTATAACTGTCACTTTAGAGTTAGTTTCCTTACATTTATAACTGTCACTTTAGTGTTAGTTTCCTCACATTTATAAATGTCACTTTAGTGTTTCCTTACATTTATAACTGTCACTTTAGTGTTTCCTTACATTTATAACTGTCACAATAGTGTTTCCTTACATTTATAACTGTCACTTTAGTGTTTCAACACAGTTATAACTGTCACTTTAGTGCTTCTTTACATTTATAACTGTCACTTTAGTGTTAGTTTCCTCACATTTATAACTGTCACTTTAGTGTTTCCTTACATGTAAAACTGTCACTTTAGTGTTTCAACACAGTTATAACTGTCACTTTAGTGCTTCTTTACATTTATAACTGTCACTTTAGTGTTAGTTTCCTCACATTTATAACTGTCACTTTAGTGTTAGTTTCCTCACATTTATAACTGTCACTTTAGTGTTAGTTTCCTTACATTTATAACTGTCACTTTAGTGTTAGTTTCCTCACATTTATAACTGTCACTTTAGTGTTTCCTCACATTCATAACTGTCACTTTAGTGTTTCCTTACATTTATAACTGTCACTTTAGTGTTTCCTCACATTTATAACTGTCACTTTAGTGTTAGTTTCCTCACATTTATAACTGTCACTTTAGTGTTAGTTTCCTTACATTTATAACTGTCACTTTAGTGTTTCAACACAGTTATAACTGTCACTTTAGTGCTTCTTTACATTTATAACTGTCACTTTAGTGTTAGTTTCCTCACATTTATAACTGTCACTTTAGTGTTTCCTTACATGTAAAACTGTCACTTTAGTGTTTCAACACAGTTATAACTGTCACTTTAGTGCTTCTTTACATTTATAACTGTCACTTTAGTGTTAGTTTCCTCACATTTATAACTGTCACTTTAGTGTTAGTTTCCTCACATTTATAACTGTCACTTTAGTGTTAGTTTCCTTACATTTATAACTGTCACTTTAGTGTTAGTTTCCTCACATTTATAACTGTCACTTTAGTGTTTCCTCACATTCATAACTGTCACTTTAGTGTTTCCTTACATTTATAACTGTCACTTTAGTGTTTCCTCACATTTATAACTGTCACTTTAGTGTTAGTTTCCTCACATTTATAACTGTCACTTTAGTGTTAGTTTCCTTACATTTATAACTGTCACTTTAGTGTTAGTTTCCTCACATTTATAACTGTCAATTTAGTGTTTCCTTACATTTATAACTGTCACTTTAGTGTTAGTTTCCTTACATTTATAACTGTCACTTTAGTGTTTCCTCACATTTATAACTGTCACTTTAGTGTTAGTTTCCTCACATTTATAACTGTCACTTTAGTGTTAGTTTCCTTACATTTATAACTGTCACTTTAGTGTTAGTTTCCTCACATTTATAACTGTCACTTTAGTGTTTCCTCACATTTATAACTGTCACAATAGTGTTTCCTTACATTTATAACTGTCACTTTAGTGTTTCAACACAGTTATAACTGTCACTTTAGTGCTTCTTTACATTTATAACTGTCACTTTAGTGTTAGTTTCCTCACATTTATAACTGTCACTTTAGTGTTTCCTTACATGTAAAACTGTCACTTTAGTGTTTCAACACAGTTATAACTGTCACTTTAGTGCTTCTTTACATTTATAACTGTCACTTTAGTGTTAGTTTCCTCACATTTATAACTGTCACTTTAGTGTTAGTTTCCTCACATTTATAACTGTCACTTTAGTGTTAGTTTCCTTACATTTATAACTGTCACTTTAGTGTTAGTTTCCTCACATTTATAACTGTCACTTTAGTGTTTCCTCACATTCATAACTGTCACTTTAGTGTTTCCTTACATTTATAACTGTCACTTTAGTGTTTCCTCACATTTATAACTGTCACTTTAGTGTTAGTTTCCTCACATTTATAACTGTCACTTTAGTGTTAGTTTCCTTACATTTATAACTGTCACTTTAGTGTTAGTTTCCTCACATTTATAACTGTCAATTTAGTGTTTCCTTACATTTATAACTGTCACTTTAGTGTTAGTTTCCTTACATTTATAACTGTCACTTTAGTGTTTCCTCACATTTATAACTGTCACTTTAGTGTTAGTTTCCTCACATTTATAACTGTCACTTTAGTGTTAGTTTCCTTACATTTATAACTGTCACTTTAGTGTTAGTTTCCTCACATTTATAACTGTCACTTTAGTGTTTCCTCACATTTATAACTGTCACAATAGTGTTTCCTTACATTTATAACTGTCACTTTAGTGTTAGTTTCCTCACATTTATAACTGTCACTTTAGTGTTTCCTTACATTTAAAACTGTCACTTTAGTGTGTCAACACAGTTATAACTGTCACTTAGTGCTTCTTTACATTTATAACTGTCACTTTAGTGTTAGTTTCCTCACATTTATAACTGTCACTTTAATGTTAGTTTCCTCACATGTATAACTGTCACTTTAGGTTTAGTTTCCTTACATTTGTAACTGTCACTTTAGTGTTAGTTTCCTCACATTTATAACTGTCACTTTAGTGTTAGTTTCCTTACATTTATAACTGTCACTTTAGTGTTTCCTCACATTTATAACTGTCACTTTAGTGTTAGTTTCCTCACATTTATAACTGTCACTTTAGTGTTAGTTTCCTCACATTTATAACTGTCACTTTAGTGTTAGTTTCCTCAGATTCATAACTGTCACTTTAGTGTTAGTTTCCTCACATTTATAACTGTCACTTTAGTGTTGTTTCCTAACATTTATAACTGTCACTTTAGTGTTTCCTTACATTTATAACTGTCACAATAGTGTTTCCTTACATTTAAAACTGTCACTTTAGTGTTAGTTTCCTCACATTTATAACTGTCACTTTAGTGTTTCCTTACATTTAAAACTGTCACTTTAGTGTGTCAACACAGTTATAACTGTCACTTAGTGCTTCTTTACATTTATAACTGTCACTTTAGTGTTTCCTCACATTTATAACTGTCACTTTAGTGCTTCTTTACATTTATAACTGTCACTTTAGTGTTAGTTTCCTCACATTTATAACTGTCACTTTAATGTTAGTTTCCTCACATGTATAACTGTCACTTTAGGTTTAGTTTCCTTACATTTGTAACTGTCACTTTAGTGTTAGTTTCCTCACATTTATAACTGTCACTTTAGTGTTAGTTTCCTTACATTTATAACTGTCACTTTAGTGTTTCCTCACATTTATAACTGTCACTTTAGTGTTAGTTTCCTCACATTTATAACTGTCACTTTAGTGTTAGTTTCCTCACATTTATAACTGTCACTTTAGTGTTAGTTTCCTCAGATTCATAACTGTCACTTTAGTGTTAGTTTCCTCACATTTATAACTGTCACTTTAGTGTTGTTTCCTAACATTTATAACTGTCACTTTAGTGTTAGTTTCCTCACATTTATAACTGTCACTTTAGTGTTAGTTTCCTCACATTTATAACTGTCACTTTAGTGTTAGTTTCCTCACATTTATAACTGTCACTTTAGTGTTAGTTTCCTTACATTTATAACTGTCACTTTAGTGTTACTTTCCTCACATTTATAAATGTCACTTTAGTGTTTCCTTACATTTATAACTGTCACTTTTGTGTTTCCTTACATTTATAACTGTCACAATAGTGTTTCCTTACATTTAAAACTGTCACTTTAGTGTTAGTTTCCTCACATTTATAAATGTCACTTTAGTGTTTCCTTACATGTAAAACTGTCACTTTAGTGTTTCAACACAGTTATAACTGTCACTTTAGTGCTTCTTTAAATTTATAACTGTCACTTTAGTGTTAGTTTCCTCACATTTATAACTGTCACTTTAGTGTTAGTTTCATCACATTTATAACTGTCACTTTAGTGTTAGTTTCCTCACATTTATAACTGTCACTTTAGTGTTTCCTTACATTTATAACTGTCACATTAGTGTTAGTTTCCTCAAATGTATAACTGTCAATTTAGTGTTTCCTTACATTTATAACTGTCACTTTAGTGTTTCCTCACATTCATAACTGTCACTTTAGTGTTTCCTTACATTTATAACTGTCACTTTAGTGTTAGTTTCCTTACATTTATAACTGTCACTTTAGTGTTAGTTTCCTCACATTTATAAATGTCACTTTAGTGTTTCCTTACATTTTAACTGTCACATTAGTGTTAGTTTCCTTACATTTATAACTGTCATTTTAGTGTTAGTTTCCTCACATTTATAACTGTCACTTTAGTGTTAGTTTCCTCACATTTATAACTGTCACTTTAGTGTTTCCTCACATTTATAACTGTCACTTTAGTGTTTCCTTACATTTATAACTGTCACAATAGTGTTTCCTTACATTTATAACTGTCACTTTAGTGTTAGTTTCCTCACATTTATAACTGTCACTTTAGTGTTTCCTTACATGTAAAACTGTCACTTTAGTGTTTCAACACAGTTATAACTGTCACTTTAGTGCTTCTTTACATTTATAACTGTCACTTTAGTGTTAGTTTCCTCACATTTATAACTGTCACTTTAGTGTTAGTTTCCTCACATTTATAACTGTCACTTTAGTGTTAGTTTCCTTACATTTATAACTGTCACTTTAGTGTTAGTTTCCTCACATTTATAACTGTCACTTTAGTGTTTCCTCACATTCATAACTGTCACTTTAGTGTTTCCTTACATTTATAACTGTCACTTTAGTGTTAGTTTCCTCACATTTATAACTGTCACTTTAGTGTTAGTTTCCTTACATTTATAACTGTCACTTTAGTGTTAGTTTCCTTACATTTATAACTGTCACTTTAGTGTTTCCTCACATTTATAACTGTCACTTTAGTGTTAGTTTCCTCAAATTTCTAACTGTCACTTTAGTGTTTCCTTACATTTATAACTGTCACTTTAGTGTTTCCTTACATTTATAACTGTCACAATAGTGTTTCCTTACATTTATAACTGTCACTTTAGTGTTAGTTTCCTCACATTTATAACTGTCACTTTAGTGTTTCCTTACATGTAAAACTGTCACTTTAGTGTTTCAACACAGTTATAACTGTCACTTTAGTGCTTCTTTACATTTATAACTGTCACTTTAGTGTTAGTTTCCTCACATTTATAACTGTCACTTTAGTGTTAGTTTCCTCACATTTATAACTGTCACTTTAGTGTTAGTTTCCTTACATTTATAACTGTCACTTTAGTGTTAGTTTCCTCACATTTATAACTGTCACTTTAGTGTTTCCTCACATTCATAACTGTCACTTTAGTGTTTCCTTACATTTATAACTGTCACTTTAGTGTTTCCTCACATTTATAACTGTCACTTTAGTGTTAGTTTCCTCACATTTATAACTGTCACTTTAGTGTTAGTTTCCTTACATTTATAACTGTCACTTTAGTGTTAGTTTCCTCACATTTATAACTGTCAATTTAGTGTTTCCTTACATTTATAACTGTCACTTTAGTGTTAGTTTCCTTACATTTATAACTGTCACTTTAGTGTTTCCTCACATTTATAACTGTCACTTTAGTGTTAGTTTCCTCACATTTATAACTGTCACTTTAGTGTTAGTTTCCTCACATTTATAACTGTCACTTTAGTGTTTCCTCACATTTATAACTGTCACAATAGTGTTTCCTTACATTTATAACTGTCACTTTAGTGTTAGTTTCCTCACATTTATAACTGTCACTTTAGTGTTTCCTTACATTTAAAACTGTCACTTTAGTGTGTCAACACAGTTATAACTGTCACTTAGTGCTTCTTTACATTTATAACTGTCACTTTAGTGTTAGTTTCCTCACATTTATAACTGTCACTTTAATGTTAGTTTCCTCACATGTATAACTGTCACTTTAGGTTTAGTTTCCTTACATTTGTAACTGTCACTTTAGTGTTAGTTTCCTCACATTTATAACTGTCACTTTAGTGTTAGTTTCCTTACATTTATAACTGTCACTTTAGTGTTTCCTCACATTTATAACTGTCACTTTAGTGTTAGTTTCCTCACATTTATAACTGTCACTTTAGTGTTAGTTTCCTCACATTTATAACTGTCACTTTAGTGTTAGTTTCCTCAGATTCATAACTGTCACTTTAGTGTTAGTTTCCTCACATTTATAACTGTCACTTTAGTGTTGTTTCCTAACATTTATAACTGTCACTTTAGTGTTTCCTTACATTTATAACTGTCACAATAGTGTTTCCTTACATTTAAAACTGTCACTTTAGTGTTAGTTTCCTCACATTTATAACTGTCACTTTAGTGTTTCCTTACATTTAAAACTGTCACTTTAGTGCTTCTTTACATTTATAACTGTCACTTTAGTGTTTCCTCACATTTATAACTGTCACTTTAGTGCTTCTTTACATTTATAACTGTCACTTTAGTGTTAGTTTCCTCACATTTATAACTGTCACTTTAATGTTAGTTTCCTCACATGTATAACTGTCACTTTAGGTTTAGTTTCCTTACATTTGTAACTGTCACTTTAGTGTTAGTTTCCTCACATTTATAACTGTCACTTTAGTGTTAGTTTCCTTACATTTATAACTGTCACTTTAGTGTTTCCTCACATTTATAACTGTCACTTTAGTGTTAGTTTCCTCACATTTATAACTGTCACTTTAGTGTTAGTTTCCTCACATTTATAACTGTCACTTTAGTGTTAGTTTCCTCAGATTCATAACTGTCACTTTAGTGTTAGTTTCCTCACATTTATAACTGTCACTTTAGTGTTGTTTCCTAACATTTATAACTGTCACTTTAGTGTTAGTTTCCTCACATTTATAACTGTCACTTTAGTGTTAGTTTCCTCACATTTATAACTGTCACTTTAGTGTTAGTTTCCTCACATTTATAACTGTCACTTTAGTGTTAGTTTCCTTACATTTATAACTGTCACTTTAGTGTTACTTTCCTCACATTTATAAATGTCACTTTAGTGTTTCCTTACATTTATAACTGTCACTTTTGTGTTTCCTTACATTTATAACTGTCACAATAGTGTTTCCTTACATTTAAAACTGTCACTTTAGTGTTAGTTTCCTCACATTTATAAATGTCACTTTAGTGTTTCCTTACATGTAAAACTGTCACTTTAGTGTTTCAACACAGTTATAACTGTCACTTTAGTGCTTCTTTAAATTTATAACTGTCACTTTAGTGTTAGTTTCCTCACATTTATAACTGTCACTTTAGTGTTAGTTTCATCACATTTATAACTGTCACTTTAGTGTTAGTTTCCTCACATTTATAACTGTCACTTTAGTGTTTCCTTACATTTATAACTGTCACATTAGTGTTAGTTTCCTCAAATGTATAACTGTCAATTTAGTGTTTCCTTACATTTATAACTGTCACTTTAGTGTTTCCTCACATTTATAACTGTCACTTTAGTGTTAGTTTCCTCACATTTATAACTGTCACTTTAGTGTTAGTTTCCTCACATTTATAACTGTCACTTTAGTGTTAGTTTCCTCAGATTCATAACTGTCACTTTAGTGTTAGTTTCCTCACATTTATAACTGTCACTTTAGTGTTGTTTCCTAACATTTATAACTGTCACTTTAGTGTTAGTTTCCTCACATTTATAACTGTCACTTTAGTGTTAGTTTCCTCACATTTATAACTGTCACTTTAGTGTTAGTTTCCTCACATTTATAACTGTCACTTTAGTGTTAGTTTCCTTACATTTATAACTGTCACTTTAGTGTTACTTTCCTCACATTTATAAATGTCACTTTAGTGTTTCCTTACATTTATAACTGTCACTTTTGTGTTTCCTTACATTTATAACTGTCACAATAGTGTTTCCTTACATTTAAAACTGTCACTTTAGTGTTAGTTTCCTCACATTTATAAATGTCACTTTAGTGTTTCCTTACATGTAAAACTGTCACTTTAGTGTTTCAACACAGTTATAACTGTCACTTTAGTGCTTCTTTAAATTTATAACTGTCACTTTAGTGTTAGTTTCCTCACATTTATAACTGTCACTTTAGTGTTAGTTTCATCACATTTATAACTGTCACTTTAGTGTTAGTTTCCTCACATTTATAACTGTCACTTTAGTGTTTCCTTACATTTATAACTGTCACATTAGTGTTAGTTTCCTCAAATGTATAACTGTCAATTTAGTGTTTCCTTACATTTATAACTGTCACTTTAGTGTTTCCTCACATTCATAACTGTCAATTTAGTGTTTCCTTACATTTATAACTGTCACTTTAGTGTTAGTTTCCTTACATTTATAACTGTCACTTTAGTGTTAGTTTCCTCACATTTATAAATGTCACTTTAGTGTTTCCTTACATTTATAACTGTCACATTAGTGTTAGTTTCCTTACATTTATAACTGTCATTTTAGTGTTAGTTTCCTCACATTTATAACTGTCACTTTAGTGTTAGTTTCCTCACATTTATAACTGTCACTTTAGTGTTTCCTCACATTTATAACTGTCACTTTAGTGTTTCCTTACATTTATAACTGTCACTTTAGTGTTTCCTTACATTTATAACTGTCACATTAGTGTTAGTTTCCTCAAATGTATAACTGTCAATTTAGTGTTTCCTTACATTTATAACTGTCACTTTAGTGTTTCCTCACATTCATAACTGTCACTTTAGTGTTTCCTTTCATTTATAACTGTCACTTTAGTGTTAGTTTCCTTACATTTATAACTGTCACTTTAGTGTTAGTTTCCTCACATTTATAAATGTCACTTTAGTGTTTCCTTACATTTATAACTGTCACATTAGTGTTAGTTTCCTTACATTTATAACTGTCATTTTAGTGTTAGTTTCCTCACATTTATAACTGTCACTTTAGTGTTAGTTTCCTCACATTTATAACTGTCACTTTAGTGTTTCCTCACATTCATAACTGTCACTTTAGTGTTTCCTTACATTTATAAATGTCACTTTAGTGTTAGTTTCCTTACATTTATAACTGTCACTTTAGTGTTAGTTTCCTCACATTTATAAATGTCACTTTACTGTTTCCTTACATTTATAACTGTCACTTTAGTGTTTCCTTACATTTATAACTGTCACTTTAGTGTTAGTTTCCTCACATGTATAACTGTCACTTTAGTGTTTCCTTACATTTAAAACTGTCACTTTAGTGTTTCAACACAGTTATAACTGTCACTTAGTGCTTCTTTACATTTATAACTGTCACTTTAGTGTTAGTTTCCTCACATTTATAACTGTCACTTTAGTGTTTCCTCACATTTATAACTGTAACTTTAGTGCTTCTTTACATTTATAACTGTCACTTTAGTGTTAGTTTCCTCACATTTATAACTGTCACTTTAATGTTAGTTTCCTCACATGTATAACTGTCACTTTAGGTTTAGTTTCCTTACATTTATAACTGTCACTTTAGTGTTAGTTTCCTCACATTTATAACTGTCACTTTAGTTTCCTCACATTCATAACTGTCACTTTAGTGTTAGTTTCCTCACATTCATAACTGTCACTTTAGTGTTAGTTTCCTCACATTTATAACTGTCACTATTAGTGTTAGTTTTTTACTTCCGGCGCCGACAGAGATGGCCGCCTCGCTTCGCGTTCCCAGGAAACTATGCAGTTTTTTGTTTTTTTACGTGTTATTTCTTACATTAGTACCCCAGGTCATCTTAGGTTTCATCACATACAGTCGAGAAGAACTACTGAATATAAGATCAGCGTCAACTCACCATCAGTACGACCAAGAATACGCTTTTCGCGACGCGGATCCTGTGCTCTGCCTTACAAACAGGACAACGGAGTGGATCCCATGCAGCGACCCAAAAAAACGACTCCGAAAAAGAGGGAAACGAGGCGGTCTTCTGGTCAGACTCCGGAGACGGGCACACCGTGCACCATTCCCTAGCATTCTTCTTGCCAATGTCCAGTCTCTTGACAACAAGGTTGATGAAATCCGAGCAAGGGTAGCATTCCAGAGGGACATCAGAGACTGTAACGTTCTTTGCTTCACGGAAACATGGCTTACTGGAGAGACGCTATCCGAAGCGGTGCAGCCAACAGGTTTCTCCACGCATCGCGCAGACAGGAAAAAACATATTTCTGGTAAAAAGAGGGGCGGGGGCGTATGCCTTATGACTAACGTGACATGGTGTGATGAAAGAAACATACAAGAACTCAAATCCTTCTGTTCACCTGATTTAGAATTCCTCACAATCAAATGTAGACCGCATTATCTACCAAGAGAATTCTCTTCGATTATAATCACAGCCGTATATATCCCCCCCAAGCAGACACATCGTTGGCTCTGAATGAACTTTATTTGACTCTTTGCAAACTGGAAACCATTTATCCGGAGGCTGCATTCATTGTAGCTGGGGATTTTAACAAGGCTAATCTGAAAACAAGACTCCCCAAATTTTATCAGCATATCGATTGCGCAACCAGGGGTGGAAAGACCTTGGATCATTGTTACTCTAACTTCCGCGACGCATATAAGGCCCTGCCCCGCCCCCCTTTCGGAAAAGCTGACCACGACTCCATTCTGTTGATCCCTGCCTACAGACAGAAACTAAAACAAGAGGCTCCCACGCTGAGGTCTGTCCAACGCTGGTCCGACCAAGCTGACTCCACACTCCAAGACTGCTTCCATCACGTGGACTGGGACATGTTTCGTATTGCGTCAGACAACAACATTGACGAATACGCTGATTCGGTGTGCGAGTTCATTAGAACGTGCGTTGAAGATGTCGTTCCCATAGCAACGATTAAAACATTCCCTAACCAGAAACCGTGGATTGATGGCAGCATTCGTGTGAAACTGAAAGCGCGAACCACTGCTTTTAATCAGGGCAAGGTGTCTGGTAACATGACCGAATACAAACAGTGCAGCTATTCCCTCCGCAAGGCTATCAAACAAGCTAAGCGTCAGTACAGAGACAAAGTAGAATCTCAATTCAACGGCTCAGACACAAGAGGCATGTGGCAGGGTCTACAGTCAATCACGGACTACAGGAAAAAATCCAGCCCAGTCACGGACCAGGATGTCCTGCTCCCAGGCAGACTAAATAACTTTTTTGCCCGCTTTGAGGACAATACAGTGCCACTGACACGGCCTGCAACGAAAACTTGCGGTCTCTCCTTCACTGCAGCCGAGGTGAGTAAGACATTTAAACGTGTTAACCCTCGCAAGGCTGCAGGCCCAGACGGCATCCCCAGCCGCGCCCTCAGAGCATGCGCAGACCAGCTGGCCGGTGTGTTTACGGACATATTCAATCAATCCCTATACCAGTCTGCTGTTCCCACATGCTTCAAGAGGGCCACCATTGTTCCTGTTCCCAAGAAAGCTAAGGTAACTGAGCTAAACGACTACCGCCCCGTAGCACTCACTTCCGTCATCATGAAGTGCTTTGAGAGACTAGTCAAGGACCATATCACCTCCACCCTACCTGACACCCTAGACCCACTCCAATTTGCTTACCGCCCAAATAGGTCCACAGACGATGCAATCTCAACCACACTGCACACTGCCCTAACCCATCTGGACAAGAGGAATACCTATGTGAGAATGCTGTTCATTGACTACAGCTCGGCATTCAACACCATAGTACCCTCCAAGCTCGTCATCAAGCTCGAGACCCTGGGTCTCGACCCCGCCCTGTGCAACTGGGTACTGGACTTCCTGACGGGCCGCCCCCAGGTGGTGAGGGTAGGCAACAACATCTCCTCCCCGCTGATCCTCAACACTGGGGCCCCACAAGGGTGCGTTCTGAGCCCTCTCCTGTACTCCCTGTTCACCCACGACTGCGTGGCCACGCACGCCTCCAACTCAATCATCAAGTTTGCGGACGACACAACAGTGGTAGGCTTGATTACCAACAACGACGAGACGGCCTACAGGGAGGAGGTGAGGGCCCTCGGAGTGTGGTGTCAGGAAAATAACCTCACACTCAACGTCAACAAAACTAAGGAGATGATTGTGGACTTCAGGAAACAGCAGAGGGAACACCCCCCTATCCACATCGATGGAACAGTAGTGGAGAGGGTAGCAAGTTTTAAGTTCCTCGGCATACACATCACAGACAAACTGAATTGGTCCACTCACACAGACAGCATTGTGAAGAAGGCGCAGCAGCGCCTCTTCAACCTCAGGAGGCTGAAGAAATTCGGCTTGTCACCAAAAGCACTCACAAACTTCTACAGATGCACAATCGAGAGCATCCTGGCGGGCTGTATCACCGCCTGGTACGGCAACTGCTCCGCCCTCAACCGTAAGGCTCTCCAGAGGGTAGTGAGGTCTGCACAACGCATCACCGGGGGCAAACTACCTGCCCTCCAGGACACCTACACCACCCGATGTCACAGGAAGGCCATAAAGATCATCAAGGACATCAACCACCCGAGCCACTGCCTGTTCACCCCGCTATCATCCAGAAGGCGAGGTCAGTACAGGTGCATCAAAGCTGGGACCGAGAGACTGAAAAACAGCTTCTATCTCAAGGCTATCAGACTGTTAAACAGCCACCACTAACATTGAGTGGCTGCTGCCAACACACTGACACTGACTCAACTCCAGCCACTTTAATAATGGGAATTGATGGGAAATGATGTAAATATATCACTAGCCACTTTAAACAATGCTACCTTATATAATGTTACTTACCCTACATTATTCATCTCATATGCATACGTATATACTGTACTCTATATCATCGACTGTATCCTTATGTAATACATGTATCACTAGCCACTTTAACTATGCCACTTTGTTTACATACTCATCTCATATGTATATACTGTACTCGATACCATCTACTGTATCTGCCTATGCTGCTCTGTACCATCACTCATTCATATATCCTTATGTACATATTCTTTATCCCCTCACACTGTGTACAAGACAGTAGTTTTGGAATTGTTAGTTAGATTACTTGTTGGTTATTACTGCATTGTCGGAACTAGAAGCACAAGCATTTCGCTACACTCGCATTAACATCTGCTAACCATGTGTATGTGACAAATAAAATTTGATTTGATTTGATTTGATTTAGTTTCCTTACATTTATAACTGTCACTTTAGTGTTTCCTTACATTTATAACTGTCACTTTAGTGTTTCCTTACATTTATAACTGTCACATTAGTGTTAGTTTCCTAAAAAGTATAACTGTCAATTTAGTGTTTCCTTACATTTATAACTGTCACTTTAGTGTTTCCTCACATTCATAACTGTCACTTTAGTGTTTCCTTACATTTATAACTGTCACATTAGTGTTAGTTTCCTTACATTTATAACTGTCATTTTAGTGTTAGTTTCCTCACATTTATAACTGTCACTTTAGTGTTAGTTTCCTCACATTTATAACTGTCACTTTAGTGTTTCCTCACATTCATAACTGTCACTTTAGTGTTTCCTTACATTTATAACTGTCACTTTAGTGTTAGTTTCCTTACATTTATAACTGTCACTTTAGTGTTAGTTTCCTCACATTTATAAATGTCACTTTACTGTTTCCTTACATTTATAACTGTCACTTTAGTGTTTCCTTACATTTATAACTGTCACAATAGTGTTTCCATACATTTATAACTGTCACTTTAGTGTTAGTTTCCTCACATGTATAACTGTCACTTTAGTGTTTCCTTACATTTAAAACTGTCACTTTAGTGTTTCCTCACATTCATAACTGTCACTTTAGTGTTTCCTTACATTTATAACTGTCACTTTAGTGTTAGTTTCCTTACATTTATAACTGTCACTTTAGTGTTAGTTTCCTCACATTTATAAATGTCACTTTAGTGTTTCCTTACATTTATAACTGTCACATTAGTGTTAGTTTCCTTACATTTATAACTCTCATTTTAGTGTTAGTTTCCTCACATTTATAACTGTCACTTTAGTGTTAGTTTCCTCACATTTATAACTGTCACTTTAGTGTTTCCTCACATTTATAACTGTCACTTTAGTGTTTCCTTACATTTATAACTGTCACATTAGTGTTAGTTTCCTCAAATGTATAACTGTCAATTTAGTGTTTCCTTACATTTATAACTGTCACTTTAGTGTTTCCTCACATTCATAACTGTCACTTTAGTGTTTCCTTTCATTTATAACTGTCACTTTAGTGTTAGTTTCCTTACATTTATAACTGTCACTTTAGTGTTAGTTTCCTCACATTTATAAATGTCACTTTAGTGTTTCCTTACATTTATAACTGTCACATTAGTGTTAGTTTCCTTACATTTATAACTGTCATTTTAGTGTTAGTTTCCTCACATTTATAACTGTCACTTTAGTGTTAGTTTCCTCACATTTATAACTGTCACTTTAGTGTTTCCTCACATTCATAACTGTCACTTTAGTGTTTCCTTACATTTATAACTGTCACTTTAGTGTTAGTTTCCTTACATTTATAACTGTCACTTTAGTGTTAGTTTCCTCACATTTATAAATGTCACTTTACTGTTTCCTTACATTTATAACTGTCACTTTAGTGTTTCCTTACATTTATAACTGTCACTTTAGTGTTAGTTTCCTCACATGTATAACTGTCACTTTAGTGTTTCCTTACATTTAAAACTGTCACTTTAGTGTTTCAACACAGTTATAACTGTCACTTAGTGCTTCTTTACATTTATAACTGTCACTTTAGTGTTAGTTTCCTCACATTTATAACTGTCACTTTAGTGTTTCCTCACATTTATAACTGTAACTTTAGTGCTTCTTTACATTTATAACTGTCACTTTAGTGTTAGTTTCCTCACATTTATAACTGTCACTTTAATGTTAGTTTCCTCACATGTATAACTGTCACTTTAGGTTTAGTTTCCTTACATTTATAACTGTCACTTTAGTGTTAGTTTCCTCACATTTATAACTGTCACTATTAGTGTTTCCTCACATTTATAACTGTCACTTTAGTGTTAGTTTCCTCACATTCATAACTGTCACTTTAGTGTTAGTTTCCTCACATTTATAACTGTCACTATTAGTGTTAGTTTCCTTACATTTATAACTGTCACTTTAGTGTTTCCTTACATTTATAACTGTCACTTTAGTGTTTCCTTACATTTATAACTGTCACTTTAGTTTCCTCACATTCATAACTGTCACTTTAGTGTTAGTTTCCTCACATTCATAACTGTCACTTTAGTGTTAGTTTCCTCACATTTATAACTGTCACTATTAGTGTTAGTTTCCTTACATTTATAACTGTCACTTTAGTGTTTCCTTACATTTATAACTGTCACTTTAGTGTTTCCTTACATTTATAACTGTCACATTAGTGTTAGTTTCCTCAAATGTATAACTGTCAATTTAGTGTTTCCTTACATTTATAACTGTCACTTAAGTTTCCTCACATTTATAACTGTCACTTTAGTTTTCTTACATTTATAACTGTCACTTTAGTTTCCTCACATTCATAACTGTCACTTTAGTGTTAGTTTCCTCACATTCATAACTGTCACTTTAGTGTTAGTTTCCTCACATTTATAACTGTCACTATTAGTGTTAGTTTCCTTACATTTATAACTGTCACTTTAGTTCTCACATTTATAACTGTCACTTTAGTGTTTCCTCACATTTATAACTGTCACTTTAGTGTTAGTTTCCTCACATTTATAACTGTCACTTTAGTTTCCTCACATTTATAACTGCCACTTTAGTGTTTCCTTACTTTTATAACTGTCACTTTAGTGTTTCCTTACATTTATAACTGTCACTTTAGTGTTAGTTTCCTCACATTTATAACTGTCACTTTAGTGTTTCCTTACATGTAAAACTGTCATTTTAGTGTTTCAACACAGTTATAACTGTCACTTTAGTGCTTCTTTACATTTATAACTGTCACTTTAGTGTTAGTTTCCTCACATTTATAACTGTCACTTTAGTGTTTCCTCACATTTATAACTGTCACTTTAGTGCTTCTTTACATTTATAACTGTCATTTTAGTGTTAGTTTCCTCACATTTATAACTGTCACTTTAGTGTTTCCTTACATTTATAACTGTCACATTAGTGTTAGTTTCCTCAAATGTATAACTGTCAATTTAGTGTTTCCTTACATTTATAACTGTCACTTTAGTGTTTCCTCACATTCATAACTGTCACTTTAGTGTTTCCTTTCATTTATAACTGTCACTTTAGTGTTAGTTTCCTTACATTTATAACTGTCACTTTAGTGTTAGTTTCCTCACATTTATAAATGTCACTTTAGTGTTTCCTTACATTTATAACTGTCACATTAGTGTTAGTTTCCTTACATTTATAACTGTCATTTTAGTGTTAGTTTCCTCACATTTATAACTGTCACTTTAGTGTTAGTTTCCTCACATTTATAACTGTCACTTTAGTGTTTCCTCACATTCATAACTGTCACTTTAGTGTTTCCTTACATTTATAACTGTCACTTTAGTGTTAGTTTCCTTACATTTATAACTGTCACTTTAGTGTTAGTTTCCTCACATTTATAAATGTCACTTTACTGTTTCCTTACATTTATAACTGTCACTTTAGTGTTTCCTTACATTTATAACTGTCACTTTAGTGTTAGTTTCCTCACATGTATAACTGTCACTTTAGTGTTTCCTTACATTTAAAACTGTCACTTTAGTGTTTCAACACAGTTATAACTGTCACTTAGTGCTTCTTTACATTTATAACTGTCACTTTAGTGTTAGTTTCCTCACATTTATAACTGTCACTTTAGTGTTTCCTCACATTTATAACTGTAACTTTAGTGCTTCTTTACATTTATAACTGTCACTTTAGTGTTAGTTTCCTCACATGTATAACTGTCACTTTAGGTTTAGTTTCCTTACATTTATAACTGTCACTTTAGTGTTAGTTTCCTCACATTTATAACTGTCACTATTAGTGTTTCCTCACATTTATAACTGTCACTTTAGTTTTCTTACATTTATAACTGTCACTTTAGTTTCCTCACATTCATAACTGTCACTTTAGTGTTAGTTTCCTCACATTCATAACTGTCACTTTAGTGTTAGTTTCCTCACATTTATAACTGTCACTATTAGTGTTAGTTTCCTTACATTTATAACTGTCACTTTAGTGTTTCCTTACATTTATAACTGTCACTTTAGTGTTTCCTTACATTTATAACTGTCACATTAGTGTTAGTTTCCTCAAATGTATAACTGTCAATTTAGTGTTTCCTTACATTTATAACTGTCACTTAAGTTTCCTCACATTTATAACTGTCACTTTAGTTTTCTTACATTTATAACTGTCACTTTAGTTTCCTCACATTCATAACTGTCACTTTAGTGTTAGTTTCCTCACATTCATAACTGTCACTTTAGTGTTAGTTTCCTCACATTTATAACTGTCACTATTAGTGTTAGTTTCCTTACATTTATAACTGTCACTTTAGTTCTCACATTTATAACTGTCACTTTAGTGTTTCCTTACATTTATAACTGTCACTTTAGTGTTTCCTTACATTTATAACTGTCACTTTAGTGTTTCCTTACATTTATAACTGTCACATTAGTGTTAGTTTCCTCAAATGTATAACTGTCAATTTAGTGTTTCCTTACATTTATAACTGTCACTTTAGTGTTTCCTCACATTCATAACTGTCACTTTAGTGTTTCCTTACATTTATAACTGTCACATTAGTGTTAGTTTCCTTACATTTATAACTGTCATTTTAGTGTTAGTTTCCTCACATTTATAACTGTCACTTTAGTGTTAGTTTCCTCACATTTATAACTGTCACTTTAGTGTTTCCTCACATTCATAACTGTCACTTTAGTGTTTCCTTACATTTATAACTGTCACTTTAGTGTTAGTTTCCTTACATTTATAACTGTCACTTTAGTGTTAGTTTCCTCACATTTATAAATGTCACTTTACTGTTTCCTTACATTTATAACTGTCACTTTAGTGTTTCCTCACATGTATAACTGTCACTTTAGTGTTTCCTTACATTTAAAACTGTCACTTTAGTGTTTCAACACAGTTATAACTGTCACTTAGTGCTTCTTTACATTTATAACTGTCACTTTAGTGTTAGTTTCCTCACATTTATAACTGTCACTTTAGTGTTTCCTCACATTTATAACTGTCACTTTAGTGCTTCTTTACATTTATAACTGTCACTTTAGTGTTAGTTTCCTCACATTTATAACTGTCACTTTAATGTTAGTTTCCTCACATGTATAACTGTCACTTTAGGTTTAGTTTCCTTACATTTATAACTGTCACTTTAGTGTTAGTTTCCTCACATTTATAACTGTCACTTTAGTGTTAGTTTCCTCACATTTATAACTGTCACTTTAGTGTTAGTTTCCTCACATTTATAACTGTCACTTTGGTGTTAGTTTCCTCAGATTCATAACTGTCACTTTAGTGTTAGTTTCCTCACATTTATAACTGTCACTTTAGTGTTGTTTCCTAATATTTATAACTGTCACTTTAGTGTTAGTTTCCTCACATTTATATCTGTCACTTTAGTGTTAGTTTCCTCACATTTATAACTGTCACTTTAGTGTTAGTTTCCTCACATTTATAACTTACACTTTAGTGTTAGTTTCCTCACATTTATAACTGTCACTTTAGTGTTAGTTTCCTTACATTTATAACTGTCACTTTAGTGTTACTTACCTCACATTTATAAATGTCACTTTAGTGTTTCCTTACATTTATAACTGTCACTTTAGTGTTTCCTCACATTTATAACTGTCACTTTAGTGCTTATTTACATTTATAACTGTCACTTTAGTGTTAGTTTCCTCACATTTATAACTGTCACTTTAATGTTAGTTTCCTCACATGTATAACTGTCACTTTAGGTTTAGTTTCCTTACATTTATAACTGTCACTTTAGTGTTAGTTTCCTTACATTTATAACTGTCACTTTAGTGTTTCCTCACATTTATAACTGTCACTTTAGTGTTAGTTTCCGCACATTTATAACTGTCACTTTAGTGTTAGTTTCCTCACATTTATAACTGTCACTTTAGTGTTAGTTTCCTCACATTTATAACTGTCACTTTAGTGTTGTTTCCTAACATTTATAACTGTCACTTTAGTGTTAGTTTCCTCACATTTATAACTGTCACTTTAGTGTTAGTTTCCTCACATTTATAACTGTCACTTTAGTGTTAGTTTCCTCACATTTATAACTGTCACTTTAATGTTAGTTTCCTCACATGTATAACTGTCACTTTAGGTTTAGTTTCCTTACATTTATAACTGTCACTTTAGTGTTAGTTTCCTTACATTTATAACTGTCACTTTAGTGTTTCCTCACATTTATAACTGTCACTTTAGTGTTAGTTTCCGCACATTTATAACTGTCACTTTAGTGTTAGTTTCCTCACATTTATAACTGTCACTTTAGTGTTAGTTTCCTCACATTTATAACTGTCACTTTAGTGTTGTTTCCTAACATTTATAACTGTCACTTTAGTGTTAGTTTCCTCACATTTATAACTGTCACTTTAGTGTTAGTTTCCTCACATTTATAACTGTCACTTTAGTGTTAGTTTCCTCACATTTATAACTGACACTTTAGTTTCCTCACATTTATAACTGTCACTTTAGTGTTAGTTTCCTCACATTTATAACTGTCACTATTAGTGTTTCCTCACATTTATAACTGTCACTTTAGTTTCCTCACATTCATAACTGTCACTTTAGTGTTAGTTTCCTCACATTCATAACTGTCACTTTAGTGTTAGTTTCCTCACATTTATAACTGTCACTATTAGTGTTAGTTTCCTTACATTTATAACTGTCACTTTAGTTTTCTCACATTTATAACTGTCACTTTAGTTTTCTTACATTTATAACTGTCACTTTAGTGTTTCCTTACATTTATAACTGTCACTTTAGTGTTTCCTTACATTTATAACTGTCACTTTAGTGTTAGTTTCCTCACATTTATAACTGTCACTTTAGTGTTTCCTTACATGTAAAACTGTCACTTTAGTGTTAGTTTCCTTACATTTATAACTGTCACTTTAGTTTTCTCACATTTATAACTGTCACTTTAGTGTTTCCTTACATGTAAAACTGTCATTTTAGTGTTTCAACACAGTTATAACTGTCACTTTAGTGCTTCTTTACATTTATAACTGTCACTTTAGTGTTAGTTTCCTCACATTTATAACTGTCACTTTAGTGTTTCCTCACATTTATAACTGTCACTTTAGTGCTTCTTTACATTTATAACTGTCATTTTAGTGTTAGTTTCCTCACATTTATAACTGTCACTTTAGTGTTTCCTTACATTTATAACTGTCACATTAGTGTTAGTTTCCACAAATGTATAACTGTCAATTTAGTGTTTCCTTACATTTATAACTGTCACTTTAGTGTTTCCTTACATTTAAAACTGTCACTTTAGTGTTAGTTTCCTCACATTTATAACTGTCACTTTAGTGTTTCCTTACATTTAAAACTGTCACTTTAGTGTTTCAACACAGTTATAACTGTCACTTTAGTGCTTCTTTACATTTATAACTGTCACTTTAGTGTTAGTTTCCTCACATTTATAACTGTCACTTTAGTGTTTCCTCACATTTATAACTGTCACTTTAGTGTTAGTTTCCTCACATTTATAACTGTCACTTTAGTGTTAGTTTCCTCACATTTATAACTGTCACTTTAGTGTTAGTTTCCTCAGATTCATAACTGTCACTTTAGTGTTAGTTTCCTCACATTTATAACTGTCACTTTAGAGTTTCCTAACATTTATAACTGTCACTTTAGTGTTAGTTTCCTCACATTTATAACTGTCACTTTAGTGTTAGTTTCCTCACATTTATAACTGTCACTATTAGTGTTTCCTCACATTTATAACTGTCACTTAAGTTTCCTTACATTTATAACTGTCACTTTAGTGTTTCCTCACATTTATAACTGTCACTTTAGTGTTGTTTCCTAACATTTATAACTGTCACTTTAGTGTTAGTTTCCTCACATTTATAACTGTCACTTTAGTGTTAGTTTCCTCACATTTATAACTGTCACTTTAGTGTTAGTTTCCTCACATTTATAACTGTCACTTTAGTTTCCTCACATTTATAACTGTCACTTTAGTGTTAGTTTCCTCACATTTATAACTGTCACTATTAGTGTTTCCTCACATTTATAACTGTCACTTAAGTTTCCTCACATTTATAACTGTCACTTTAGTTTCCTCACATTCATAACTGTCACTTTAGTGTTAGTTTCCTCACATTCATAACTGTCACTTTAGTGTTAGTTTCCTCACATTTATAACTGTCACTATTAGTGTTAGTTTCCTTACATTTATAACTGTCACTTTAGTTTTCTCACATTTATAACTGTCACTTTAGTGTTTCCTTACATTTATAACTGTCACTTTAGTGTTTCCTTACATTTATAACTGTCACTTTAGTGTTAGTTTCCTCACATTTATAACTGTCACTTTAGTGTTTCCTTACATGTAAAACTGTCATTTTAGTGTTTCAACACAGTTATAACTGTCACTTTAGTGCTTCTTTACATTTATAACTGTCACTTTAGTGTTAGTTTCCTCACATTTATAACTGTCACTTTAGTGTTTCCTCACATTTATAACTGTCACTTTAGTGCTTCTTTACATTTATAACTGTCATTTTAGTGTTAGTTTCCTCACATTTATAACTGTCACTTTAGTGTTTCCTTACATTTATAACTGTCACATTAGTGTTAGTTTCCTCAAATGTATAACTGTCAATTTAGTGTTTCCTTACATTTATAACTGTCACTTTAGTGTTTCCTTACATTTAAAACTGTCACTTTAGTGTTAGTTTCCTCACATTTATAACTGTCACTTTAGTGCTTCTTTACATTTATAACTGTCACTTTAGTGTTAGTTTCCTCATATTTATAACTGTCACTTTAGTGTTTCCTCACATTTATAACTGTCACTTTAGTGTTAGTTTCCTCACATTTATAACTGTCACTTTAGTGTTAGTTTCCTCACATTTATAACTGTCACTTTAGTGTTAATTTCCTCAGATTCATAACTGTCACTTTAGTGTTAGTTTCCTCACATTTATAACTGTCACTTTAGTGTTTCCTAACATTTATAACTGTCACTTTAGTGTTAGTTTCCTCACATTTATAACTGTCACTTTAGTTTCCTCACATTTATAACTGTCACTTTAGTGTTAGTTTCCTCACATTTATAACTGTCACTTTAGTTTCCTCACATTTATAACTGTCACTTTAGTGTTAGTTTCCTCACATTTATAACTGTCACTATTAGTGTTTCCTCACATTTATAACTGTCACTTAAGTTTCCTTACATTTATAACTGTCACTTTAGTGTTTCCTCACATTTATAACTGTCACTTTAGTGTTAGTTTCCTCACATTCATAACTGTCACTTTAGTGTTAGTTTCCTCACATTTATAACTGTCACTATTAGTGTTAGTTTCCTTACATTTATAACTGTCACTTTAGTTTTCTTACATTCATAACTGTCACTTTAGTGTTTCCTCACATTTATAACTTTCACTTTAGTTTTCTTACATTTATAACTGTCACTTTAGTGTTTCCTTACATTTATAACTGTCACTTTAGTGTTTCCTTACATTTATAACTGTCACTTTAGTGTTTCCTTACATGTAAAACTGTCACTATTAGTGTTTCCTCACATTTATAACTGTCACTTTAGTGTTAGTTTCCTCACATTCATAACTGTCACTTTAGTGTTAGTTTCCTCACATTTATAACTGTCACTATTAGTGTTAGTTTCCTCACATTTATAACTGTCACTATTAGTGTTTCCTCACATTTATAACTGTCACTTAAGTTTCCTCACATTTATAACTGTCACTTTAGTTTCCTCACATTCATAACTGTCACTTTAGTGTTAGTTTCCTCACATTTATAACTGTCACTTTAGTGTTAGTTTCCTCACATTTATAACTGTCACTTTAGTGTTAGTTTCCTCACATTTATAACTGTCACTTTAGTTTCTTCACATTTATAACTGTCACTTTAGTGTTAGTTTCCACATTTATAACTGTCACTATTAGTGTTTCCTCACATTTATAACTGTCACTTAAGTTTCCTCACATTTATAACTGTCACTTTAGTGTTAGTGTCCTCACATTTATAACTGTCACTTTAGTGTTTCCTCACATTTATAACTGTCACTTTAGTGTTAGTTTCCTCACATTTATAACTGTCACTTTAGTTTCCTCACATTTATAACTGTCACTTTAGTGTTTCCTTACATTTATAACTGTCACTTTAGTGTTTCCTTACATTTATCACTGTCACTTTAGTGTTAGTGTCCTCACATTTATAACTGTCACTTTAGTGTTTCCTCACATTTATAACTGTCACTTTAGTGTTAGTTTCCTCACATTTATAACTGTCACTTTAGTGTTTTTTTCCTCACATTTATAACTGTCACTTTAGTGTTTCCTTACATTTATAACTGTCACTTTAGTGTTTCCTTACATTTATAACTGTGTTAGTTTCCTCACATTTATAACTGTCACTTTAGTGTTAGTTTCCTCACATTTATAACTGTCACTTTAGTGTTAGTTTCCTCACATTTATAACTGTCACTTTAGTGTTAGTTTCCTCACATTTATAACTGTCACTTTAGTTTCCTCACATTTATAACTGTCACTTTAGTGTTTCCTCACATTTATAACTGTCACTTTAGTGTTAGTTTCCTCACATTTATAACTGTCACTTTAGTGTTTCCTTACATTTATAACTGTCACGTTAGTGTTTCCTTACATTTATAACTGTGTTAGTTTCCTTCAGTTTGTAGCCTACATCTTGCACTCCATTCTGTTGACCTTTCTTTCCTCTGTCACGTCCATTGTAGTTGTTCTTGAGGGTTGCTAGAATTAGTAGATTATATTAGGCTAATGTTGTGCAATAATTTAGGACATGTAGCCTATTTTAGTCTTCATGGAACTCTGACCACACTTTTCAGTTTAAACCTGGAGCCTGGCGCATGGTGCACAACGACTGGACCGTTGTCATTACAGTCCCATGATTCATGAGGATTGGTAGATTTATAGGACTACTGTTCAACCCCTCTTGTACACTTTTCTCACCTTCCAATATTTCATGGATTGAACAACTGAGTATGGCAACTTTCAGGATGAATCAAACGACAGTATTTTTGATTCATCAATATATTTAGTGCGTACAGGCTCTCCAAACCTGTTTTTTTAATGATTCACACATACCTTGCTAACCCTAAAATTTGCCTAAATAATGTACAAAATCAGAGTATTTTTAAATCTACTATTTGGTGCTGAAACTGAGAAGAAAATGCATAGATGGCTTTTTTTCATTGATCCCTATATTCTGAACCCGTTCTCTCCACGTATTCTAGTGTGTCTGTTGACAAAATTCTAATTAAAGGTACACTGTATTTAAAGGGATGGTTTAAGATAGAATGTACTGAAAACCCGATTGAACGCAAACTCACTTTAATGTCTGTTTGGGCTCCTCAATTTCCCTATCATTTTGATGTGTTTCAACAGGGTGAATAGGCTGTCTTCAGCACCTCTCCATGTTGCTCATGTCTCTAACCTACAAGAGAGTCATCTCCATGACACGTCAGATAACAGAAAGAAAAAAAAAACGTTTTACTCTTGACTTTTGTGGAAACTAAATATGTTTGGTCTCAGCTGTGTTCTCAACCTGAAGTTTTGGAAGTTTTGCCTCCTACCCCCCCCCCCTCATATCCGGAATCGAGAGTTAAGGAGTTTGGCTCGCGCGAACACGGTTGTTTTTTTTGTGTTTTTTTAAAGCGCTCGGTTTCACGCGCCTATTTTGGGGACGCGCGAAATTCATTCACCCGAACGTGTCGCGCGTGAATCGGGAACGCGCTTTTTACTACACGAACGCGCTTTTACACACTAAAACGATCAATATTAAAGATGGGTTAATGATGATGATGTCTAGTGTTAACTGTAACACATATATATGATATCTAGGACTAATCAATAGAATCTCTGACAAAACCTACTTCCAAAAGGGCATCGTTTAAAAATATATATATTTTATTTTTGCACTTCCTCGATGATCCGACGAGAGAAAATAGCCAGCATGTAGGCTGTTTCCTTCCTCCCACTATAGGTAGACTACATGTCAAAACACTAAAACGAGTATTCGTTCAAAACGCACATAATTCGTTAACCGTAACCCATACTTGCAAAGATCTGTAGCCTATATAATGACTTGTGTGGCTAGGCTGAGTAGAGCATCACGATATGATATGAGAAAAATCACCAAACCCTCTCATAGCCTTCTATTGCATGAAGGATAACTGACGGATGTCATGCAACGAGCAACAAAAAGAGACATCTGACGAGACCGTTTGCAATATAGCCTGCCGGTCGCATTCGGTCTTCCGCTCCTGTAGTGATTGCGCAGAGGAAACATCTAACTTGGCTGATCAAATGAATCTGCTTTCAATATCACAGTTAGCAGGCTAACAGTGAACATGCTTACGCTAGTCATAATGATGACAAATACATCATATCATTAGTGTCGAGAGAGAGAGAGAGAGAGAGAGAGACAGACAGAGATAGAGAGAGTAGAGAGACAGAGAGAGAGCGAGAGAGAGTAGAGAGAGAGAAAGAGACAGAGAGAGAGAGAGAGAGAGAGAGAGAGAGGGAGAGAGAGAGAGAGAGGGAGAGAGAGAGAGAGAGAGAGAGAGCGACAGAGAGAGAGTAGAGAGACAGAGAGAGAGAGAGAGAGAGAGGAATCCGACCAAAATGGAACAGATTGACATCTCCATATTGTTCCCTACTAATCGAGGGACCCAGAGCAGAGCAGACATTCCACTAATAGAAATGAAGCAGTGTAAAAAAAGAAGCGACAAAATGAAGCGGCAGAAGCAGTAGTTCCCTACCTAACCTCTCTTCCTCAGTCAGTTTGGAATGAGAAACACAGTGGTTATTGTATCGAAAGACATATCGTTACTCTTGTTTCCATGAAAGCTGTATTCTCAGCATAATGACATTGGAGCGTTGTCAAAAACATGATTCCAAATACTAAAATGTTGTTTTGGGGAAAACATTAGAAGGGTTCGTTTCTTCAAGACAACCCGTTCTCTTCAGCAGTAGCCTAGGAATCACGGACCTTTTTTTCAAAACGGGATAAGCCGGAAAAACCCACCATTGACTGGCAAACTAAAAACCCTTTTTACAAATACATGACTATTATTAAATAATACTTACAATTTTTGCATTAAAATTGTCAGGAGGACGGTATCCGTTTCGTTTTCGGAGGCACATCCGTTTCTTTTTATGTTTTTTTTTTTATATGTAAGAATACTGTATCTATTCGCTGTTCCCGTGTTCCAGCGCGAGCTAGGATCTACACCCTTACCGAGGCGGACGGAGTGGCACTGCGCATGCGTGGAGCCGGACGGTTCAACACAGGCAGACAGAGCGGGCTGTTTACCAAGGAGAGTGACTTCCTCACTAATAGCTGGCATTTCTTATAAAACTAACTAAAACTATTTTATGTGCCGTAATAACTCATAATTAATTAGATCAAACTAACATATTGTTTAAGTAGATACTCGTCAACGTAATCATCCTCGTTTTCCTCCCCATATTCATCATCATCAAGTAAATAAACTGAAATTGCAACAACGACATTTTAATGACATAATAATAATAATCATCATCATCATAATTATAGTCATTATTTTTTCTTTGCATAAGGTAAACCCAAGAAAGCCCCACATAGCCTAGACTACAACAGTGATGTTTTTTAATGATCTGATTATTTATTCCCAATAAGCCCAATCAACCACATTGATAAAAATTAAATAAAAATGGCACTAATTAATTCAAAGAAACTGTCGTTTCACACTCACACACTTTTGACAACAAGTTACCTCACATACTTAATAAATGTCACCTCCTCTTCCATACAAACTATCGTGGTAGGCTAGTTCCAGCGAATCCCTGCGGATAAACGTTAAATGACTTAAGGAACACACCGTGTATGCTGTGCCGAGCTGTCTACGGCAACGTGATGGTTCATATCTGCCATGTGTTTCTGCCGTGGTTCTGTCCAGCAAGCGGCGCCAGACACCAACAATAGCCCAAAATGAAGACACGGACCCCCTGGCGCCTCAAAGCGTCTCTAGGGCCTATCTTTTTATGCCTAGAATCTATATGGTCTCGTTTGTTGCAGAACAATTGCATAGCAATAACATTTAATTAGAACGAGTCATTTTTTGTTGTTGTTTTATTTTATTTTATTTTTTATTTCTTGACCATTTCCAGACTGTGTAGTCTAAACACTAGGCCTATGGACAAATTTACTATTATTTTATGTATTATCAATTGGCGCACTGAATGATGTTCAATAGTTGCCGGATATTCGAAACGAAAATACACTTTATTCTTCTGTTATGTGTTTTTTTTATATCGTGAGATCTGCCGTTTGCCACACGGTGTCAGTAAAACTCTCTGAGATGGGAAGCGTCAGCTAACCATTTTCTTCCTCATTCCTGACGCAACCCAATACCACTCCCTACATGGGCATCTTTTGATAAATCCATGCAGGAGTCAAAGTGACAGCCTCATTCCAGAATCTTTATGTCAATGTCCTGTCTTGTAGGCTGTGGGCCTATTTTTTTTGTGGTGTTGAAAAGGATTGGAACGTGTTGAGATAACACATGTTGCGATTTATCTGACCTAAACTAATCTAAAATTCCATTGAATGGTGTGGGGAAAAATAAATATGTATCTCGTTGCTTCCTTATCAACAATCCATATTGTGTCGTGTCACAAATACACAATTTTAACAGTCGATATGTACTGACAAAGCCGTGCATGCAAATGCAAACAAAACACACTGACACACACACACACACACACACACACACACACACACACACACACACACACACACACACACACACACACACACACACACACACACACACACACACACACACTTGTCTTTAATTTCAAGTAAGGGATGGCTGTGTAAAGACATCTGGGTCTGCATCCAGAGCAAACAGTCTAGCTGTCATCCACAACAACACTTCCGATTGAGCTGTATTCTGTCCCCATCACACACAACCACCAACATTCACACACACACACACACACACACACACACACACACACACACACACACACACACACACATACGTGGTGCGATCCAATCAGAGCCCTCCATCACCTCGTGTACTCCACTCCAACGGCCGTCCTCCCGGAGATCAATGTCATATGACTTTCGTGTTGATTTTCTGCTTCCCCGGCATTTGAGATAACGTCTGTAACCATCAGAGATAACCAAACAGAGACACACACACACACACACACACACACACACACAAACCCACAAACACACACACCGGCCAATGTGTCACTGTGTCAGTTACAGTTGAGGTCGGAAGTTTACATACATCTCAGCCAAATACATTTAAACTCGGTTTTTCACAATTTCTGACATTTAATCCTAGTAAAAATTCCCTGTCTTTAGGTCAGTTATGATCACCACTTTATTTTAAGAATGTGAAATGTCAGAATAATAGTAGAGAGAATGATTTACTTCAGCTTTTATTTCTTTCATCACATTCTGGGAAGAAGTTTACATACACCCAATTAGCATTTAGAAGCATTGCCTTTAAATTGTTCAACTTGGGTTCAACATTTCGGGTAGCTTTCCACAAGCTTCCCACAACACTTTGGGGGAATTTTGGCCCATTCCTCCTGACAGAGCTGGTGTAACTGAGTCAGGTTTGCAGGCTTCCTTGCTCGCATACACTTTTTCAGTTCTGCCCGAACACGATGCTGGCACCCCCGTACTTCACAGTTGGGATGGTGTTCTTCGGCTTGCAAGCCTCTCCCTTTTTCCTCCAAACATAACGATGGTCATTATGGCCAAACAGTTCTATTTTTGTTTCATCAGGCCAGAGGACATTTCTCCAAAGAGTACGATCTATGTCCCCATGTGCTGGTGGGCTGGTTTTGGAACAGTGTCTTCTTCCTTGCTGAGCGGCTTTTCAGGTTATGTTGATATAGGACTCATTTTACTGTGGATATAGATACTTTTGTACCTGTTTCCTCCAGCATCTTCACAAGGTCCTTTGCTGTTGTTCTGGGATTGATTTGCACTTTTCACACCAAAGTACGTTCATCTCTAGGAGACAGAACGCGTCTCCTTCCTGAGCGGCATGACGGCTGCGTGGTCCCATGGTGTTTTATACTTGAGTACTATTGTTTGTACAGATGAACGTGGCACCTTCAGGCGTTTGGATATTGCTTCCAAGGATGAACCAGACTTGTGGAGGTCTACAATTTTTTTTCTGGGGTCTTGGCTGATTTCTTTTGATGTTCCCATGATGTCAAGCAAAGATGCACTGAGTTTGAAGGTAGGCCTTGAAATACATCCACAGGTACACCTCCAATTGACTCAAATTATGTTAATTAGCCTATCAGAAGCTTCTAAAGCCATGACATAATTTTCTGGAATTTTCCAAGCTGTTTAAGGCACAGTCATCTTAGTGTATGTAAACTTCTGACCCACTGGAATTGTGATACAGTGAATTATAAGTAAAATAATCTGTCTGTAAACAATTGTTGGAAAAATGACTTGTGTCATGCACGAAGTAGATGTCCTAACCAAAAAATAACGAGTTCTAATGACTCCAATCTAAGTGTATGTAAACTTCCAACTCCCACTGTATGTTTGGATATCGCACCCTGGCAGTTACTGTTGTTTGTACATCTTGAGACAACATAGCGACTACCACTTCCTTAAATTTGTCAGAACGTATATAATTATAAAATAATCAAGAAATCTGTCTTATTTTTATGTGTTTGTTGAGGACATCTTAGTCGCACAATTTTACGTCTAAACTTCTGACTTCAACTGTAGGTGTCAGGTAGAAATACCCTGAGTATACCAAACATTAAGAACACCCCGAGTATACCAAACATTAAGAACACCCTGAGTATACCAAACATTAAGAACACCCCGAGTATACCAAACATTAAGAACACCCCGAGTATACCAAACATTAAGAACATAATTTTTTAACTCAGCCACAAAAGAAACTTCCTCTCACTGTCAACTGGGTTTATTTTCAGCAAACTTAACATGAGTAAATATTTGTATGAACATAAGATTCAACAACTGAGACATAAACTGAACAAGTTCCACAGACATGTGACTAACAGAAATGGAATAATGTGTCCCTGAACAAAGGCGGGGGGGGGGGTCAAAATCAAAGTAACAGTCAGTATCTGGTGTGGCCACCAGCTGCATTAAGTACTGCAGTGCATCTCATCCTCATGGACTGCACCATATTTGCCAGTTCTTGCTGTGAGATGTTACCCCACTCTTCCACCAAGGCACCTGCAAGTTCCTGAACATTTCTGGGGGGAATGGCCCTAACTCTCACCCTCCGATCCAACAGGCCACAGGTGTGCTCAATGGGATTGAGATCCGGGCTCTTCGCTGGCCATGGCAGAACACTGACATCCCTGTCTTGCAGGAAATCACACACAGAATGAACAGTATGGCTGGTGGCATTGTCATGCTGGAGGGTCATGTCAGGATGAGCCTGCAGGAAGGGTATTACATGAGGGAGGAGAATGTCTTCCCTGTAACGCATAGTGTTGAGATTGCCTGCAATGACAACAAGCTCAGTCTGATGATGCTGTGACACACCACCCCAGACCATGACGGACCCTCCACCTCCAAATCGATCCCGCTCCAGAGTACAGGCCTCGGTGTAACGCTCATTCCTTCGAGGATGAACGCGAATCCGACCATCACCACTGTTGAGACAAAACCGCAACTGATCAGTGAAGAACACTTTTTGCCAGTCCTGTCTGGTCCAGTGACGGTGGATTTGTGCACATAGGCGACTTTGTTGTCGGTGATGTCTGGTGAGGACCTGCCTTCCAACAGGCCTTACAAGCCCTCAGTCCAGCCTCTCTCAGCCTATTGCGGACAGTCTGAGCACGCCCCCATTCACATCGACAGGGCTGTAGTGGAGCAGGTTGAGAGCTTCACGTTCCTCTGTGTCCAGATCACCAACAAACTATCATGGTTGTTACCCACCAAGACAGTTGTGAAGAGAGCACGACAACGCCTTTTTCCCCTCGGGAGAATGAAAAGATTTGGCATGGGCCTTCAGGTCCTCAAAAAGTTATACAGCTGCACCATCGAGAGCATGGTTGCATCACCGCCTGGTATGGCAACTTCTCAGCCTCCGACTGCAAGGAGGGTAGTGCTTATGGCCCAGTACATCACTGGAGCCAAGCTTCCTGCCATCCAGGACCTCTATACCAGGTGGCATCAGAGGAAGGCCCTAAAATTGTCCAAATACTCCAGCCATCCTAATCATAGACCAGGCCTGGGCAACTCCAGTCATCAGGGGCCTGATTGCTGTCACAGTTTTGGCCCCAGCACCCAGCTAACACACCTGACTCCAATAATCAACTAATCATGATCTTCAGTTTAGAATGCAATTAGTTTAAATCAGGTGTGTTTGCTAGGGGGGGGGGGGGTGACACCAATCAGGCCCACCCATGGACTAGACTGTTCTCTCTGCATACCGCACGGTAAGCGGTACCAGAGCGCCAAGTCTAGGTCCCAAAAGCTTCTTAACAGTTCTACCCCCAAGCTATAAGACTCCTGAACTGCTAATCAAATGGCTACCTAGACTATTTGCATTTTACGCTGCTGATACTCGCTGTTTATTATCTATGCATAGTCACTTTACCCATACCTGCATGTACATATTACCTCAATTACCTCAACTAAACCCATACCCCCACACATTGTCTCTGTGTCGGTACTTGTTATTGTTATTTTATTGTAAAACTTTATTTTAAAATTTGAGTTTATTTAGTAAATATTTTCTTAACTATTATTTTTCTTAACCCCATTGTTGGTTATTATTATGGTTATTGTAAATAAGCATTTCACGTAAGGTACCAGTTGTATTCGACGCATGTGACAAATACGATTTAATTTGAAAACACACACACACACACACACACACACACACACACACACACACACACACACACACACACACACACACACACACACACACACACACACACACACACACACACACACACACACACACACACACACACACACACACACACACACACACAGTCCTAATGAGAAGTGCATTGCTGGTTGAAGTTTCCAAGAAGCATGACTATTCTGGGCTCAGTTTTTGACAGTGCAACCCGAGGTCATGAGTCTGTGTCTGTACTTGTTGTTTAAGTATGCCAGAGTTGAGAACTCTGACTCACACAGGTATGTGGTTCCAAACTGGACCAGAACATCTACTGCTTTCTCAGTCAGGCAGGAGACCACTTCCTGCCGTAGATGAACAACCCAGAACTGTGTGAGTGGGTTTACCTCAAAAAGCATCTTGCTTCAATCAGTTTATTCCAGTTAGAATACAAATGATTAGTTGTATTTTAACAGCAACAGATCCAACCTAGACTTGTTCTAGTAAACAATAATTTCTACAGTAAGATGTACAGATCATTTTTCGTCTTCATGTTACTTGTGGTTTAATTATTAGTAGCTAGCTAGCTTGCTTTGGCTAACGTTAGATAGCTAGCTATTAGCTGTGGACAAGGGGATTGTTTAAAAGAGAAACTCACATCGACTAATATGAGAGATAGTACTCCCTTATTTCGGCTTATAAAATGACAAGCTAGCTGACTTAACTTTTCCACTGTTGAAGCGCTCTTTCCTGAAGCAGTCTGTCGTGTTCTGAAACAACTCCATGGGTTTACCATTATGCTGTGGATGTTTGTTTAAAAAAAAAATATATATATATATATATATCTCTGTAAATCAGTTAAGAAAACATTGTTATTTACAATGACACCCTAGGAACAGTGGGTTAACTGCCTTGTTCAGGGGCAGAAGGGCAGATTTTTACCTTGTCAGCTCGGGGGACTCAATGTAGCAACCTTTCAGTTACTGGCCCAACGCTCGAACCACTAAGCTACCTTCCGCCCCAAATTGATTGACTCGTTCCAGGGTTGCCTAGGTGACTTTCTAAATGTAATCTGTTACAGTTACTAGTTACCTGTCCAGAATTGTTATCAGTAACGTAACTTTTGGATTACCCAAACTCAGTAATGTAATCCGATTACATTCAGTTACTTTTAGATTACTTTCCCCTTAAGAGGCATTAGAAGAATACAAGCATGTATGTTACCAATTAAACAACATCTCTTGCAGGATAAATCAATGTTAAGGTTTACATAGAGATATATATATATATATATAGAGATACAACAGTATCTCGGACCTGCCTGGTGTGTTCCTTGTTCTTCATGATGCTCTCTGCGCTTTTAACGGACCTCTGAGACTATCACAGTGCAGGTGCATTTATACAGAGACTTGATTACACACAGGTGGATTGTATTTATCATCATTAGTCATTTAGGTCAACATTGGATCCTTCAGAGATCCTCACTGAACTTCTGGAGAGAGTTTGCTGCACTGAAAGTAAAGGGGCTGAATAATTTTGCACGCCCAATTTTTCAGTTTTTGATTTGTTAAAAAAGTTTGAAATATCCAATAAATGTCATTCCACTTCATGATTGTGTCCCACTTGTTGTTGATTCTTCACAAAAAAATACAGTTTTATATCTTTATGTTTGAAGCCTGAAATGTGGCAAAAGGTCGCAAAGTTCAAGGGGGCCGAATACTTTCGCAAGGCACTGTAGATAGCTGGTCATATATGGATGTTACATTTTACTTTATGGGTTGGTTATGTAGACTTCTTCTAACCCATCGCTTTCTACTACATTATAATAATATGATTGAATTATATCTTTACATTAAAAGCCAAAGTCTATCAGAATTCCAGTCTTTCTAATAAATGTTATACCCCTGAGATCTTCAAGAATAAACCCTGGAAATATGCATAACCCCAAAACTAAGGACTTATTAGCCAGTCCTACTCTGTTGTTTATGATTGTGTTGTAATGGAGGACTGATTAAATTATATCTTTACATGAATATATATGAATTATTTTTAAGGCCACAAATTGATGTAGCAACTACATATTGCCTCTTTAAGTCTATCAAAAGTGTACGAGTTTGAGCATGTGTGCATTAGGCCTATAGACAAAACATGTTATCAGCATTAGATTGAGCAATAAAAGCCCCACCTTTACTCCATAGGCTGGGATCTGCACTATGCAGCTGTTATTCTATAGGCTGGGATCTGCATTATGCAGCTGTTATTCTATAGGCTGGGATCTGCACTGTGCAGCTGTTATTCTATAGGCTGGGATCTGCACTGTGCAGCTGTTATTCTATAGGCTGGGATCTGCACTATGCAGCTGTCATTCCATAGGCTGGGATCTGCACTATGCAGCTGTTATTCCATAGGCTGGGATCTGCACTATGCAGCTGTTATTCTATAGGCTGGGATCTGCATTATGCAGCTGTTATTCTATAGGCTGGGATCTGCACTGTGCAGCTGTTATTCTATAGGCTGGGATACTCACTATGCAGCTGTTATTCTATAGGCTGGGATCTGCACTATGGAGCTGTTATTCTATAGGCTGGGATACTCACTATGCAGCTGCTATTCTATAGGCTGGGATCTGCACTATGGAGCTGTTATTCTATAGGTTGGGAACCACACTATGCAGGTGTTATTCCATAGGCTGGGATCCACATTATACAGCTGTTATTCCATAGGCTGGGATCCACACTATGCAGCTGTTATTCTATAGGCTGGGATCCACACTATGCAGCTGTTATTCTATAGGCTGGGATCCACACTGTGCAGCTGTTATTCTATAGTCTGGGATCCACACTATACAGCTGTTATTCTATAGGCTGGGATCTGCACTATGGAGCTGTTGCAAGAGGACATTTTTCACTGGCTGTCCACTGGTTTCAAAAATAATGATTAATAGGCAGCTTAAACGTCTTGAATTCAACCATTATTGGGTTCAAATACACATTTAGATTTGTGAACAGCCATCCACAACAACCACAATCCGTAAGGCAATAGCTGAATGAGAGAGCAGCAGTGTGATTCACATCAATGCGCCATGTAGATATCAATAATAAGTGATGTCCGTATCACCGTATACTACACCACTACTGTCATCCTTACCTCCAAGCGTTTATTAAAGTTGGATAATCTTTGGATGCCGACAGCAGTCACACCATTGGAAGGCATAGCTTGGACTGTAGCCTACAAAAGCCTGTTCCTGCTCTTTTCCCACGATCTATCAAGCACATTTGGTGTGTCATCATAGTGGTCTCTGATTGGTGGTCATCAATTGGTGTGTCATCATAGTGGTCTCTGATTGGTGGTCATCATTTGGTGTGTCATCATAGTGATCTCTGATTGGTGGTCATCATTTGGTGTGTCATTATAGTGGTCTCTGATTTGTGGTTATCATTTGGTGTGTCATCATAGTGGTCTCTGATTGGTGGTCATCATTTGGTGATTTATCATAGCGGTCTCTGATTGGTGTTCATCATTTGGTGTGACATAATAGTGGTCTCCGATTGGTGGTCATCATTTGGAGATTCTTCATAGTGGTCTCTGATTGGTGGTCATCATTTGATGTGTCATCATAGTGGTCTCTGAATGGTGGTCATCATTTGATGATTCATCATAGTGGTCTCTGATTGGTGGTCATCATTTGGTGTGTCATCATAGTGGTCACTGATTGGTGGTCATCATTTGGTGTGTCATCATAGTGGTCTCTGATTGGTGGTCATCATTTGGTGTGCCATCATAGTGGTCTCTGATTGGTGGTCATCATTTGGTGCGTCATCATAGTGGTCTCTTACTGGTGGTCATCATTTGGTGTGTCATCATAGTGGTCTCTGATTGGTGGTCATCATTTGGTGTGTCATCATAGTGGTCTCTGATTGGTGGTCATCATTTGGTGTGTCATCATAGTGGTCTCTGAATGGTGGTCATCATTTGGTGTGTCATCATAGTGGTCTCTGATTGGTGGTCATCATTTGGTGTGTCATCATAGTGGTCACTGATTGGTGGTCATCATTTGGTGATTTATCATAGCGGTCTCTGATTGGTGTTCATCATTTGGTGTGACATAATAGTGGTCTCCGATTGGTGGTCATCATTTGGAGATTCTTCATAGTGGTCTCTGATTGGTGGTCATCATTTGATGTGTCATCATAGTGGTCTCTGAATGGTGGTCATCATTTGATGATTCATCATAGTGGTCTCTGATTGGTGGTCATCATTTGGTGTGTCATCATAGTGGTCACTGATTGGTGGTCATCATTTGGTGTGTCATCATAGTGGTCTCTGATTGGTGGTCATCATTTGGTGTGCCATCATAGTGGTCTCTGATTGGTGGTCATCATTTGGTGCGTCATCATAGTGGTCTCTTACTGGTGGTCATCATTTGGTGTGTCATCATAGTGGTCTCTGATTGGTGGTCATCATTTGGTGTGTCATCATAGTGGTCTCTGATTGGTGGTCATCATTTGGTGTGTCATCATAGTGGTCTCTGATTGGTGGTCATCATTTGGTGTGTCATCATAGTGGTCTCTGAATGGTGGTCATCATTTGGTGTGTCATCATAGTGGTCTCTGATTGGTGGTCATCATTTGGTGTGTCATCATAGTGGTCTCTGATTGGTGGTCATCATTTGGTGTGTCCTCATAGTGGTCTCTGATTGGTGGTCATCATTTGGTGTGTCATCATAGTGGTCTCTGATTGGTGGTCATCATTTGGTGTGTCATCATAGTGGTCTTTGATTGGTGGTCATCATTTTCTCCCCAACCGTTACTCCACTCCCCAACCGTTACTCCACTCCCCAACCCGTTACTCCACTCCCCAACCGTTACTCCACTCCTCAACCGTTACTCCACTCCCCAACCGTTACTCCACTCCCCAACCGTTACTCCACTCCTCAACCGTTACTCCACTCCGCAACCGTTACTCCACTCCCCAACCGTTACTCCACTCCCCAACCGTTACTCCACTCCCCAACCGTTACTCCACTCCTCAACCTTTACTCCACTCCCTAACCGTTACTCCACTCCCCAACCGTTACTCCACTCCTCAACCGTTACTCCACTCCCCAACCGTTACTCCACTCCCCAAACGTTACTCCACTCCTCAACCGTTACTCCACTCCCCAACCGTTACTCCACTCCCCAACCGTTACTCCACTCCCCAACCGTTACTCCACTCCTCAACCGTTACTCCACTCCCCAACCGTTACTCCACTCCCCGACCGTTACTCCACTCCCCACCCGTTACTCCACTCCCCAACCGTTACTCCACTCCCCAACCGTTACTCCACTCCTCAACCGTTACTCCACTCCCAAACCGTTACTACACTCCCCAACCGTTACTCGACTCCCCAACCGTTAATCCACTCCCCAACCGTTACTCCACTCCCCAACCGTTACTCCACTCCTCAACCGTTACTCCACTCCGCAACCGTTACTCCACTCCCCAACCGTTACTCCACTCCCCAACCGTTACTCCACTTCCCAACCGTTACTCCACTCCTCAACCTTTACTCCACTCCCCAACCGTTACTCCACTCCCCAACCGTTACTCCACTCCTCAACCGTTACTCCACTCCCCAACCGTTACTCCACTCCCCAACCGTTACTCCACTCCTCAACCGTTACTCCACTCCCCAACCGTTACTCCACTCCCCAACCGTTACTCCACTCCCCAACCGTTACTCCACTCCCCGACCGTTACTCCACTCCCCGACCGTTACTCCACTCCCCACCCGTTACTCCACTCCCCAACCGTTACTCCACTCCCCAACCGTTACTCCACTCCTCAACCGTTACTCCACTCCCAAACCGTTACTACACTCCCCAACCGTTATTCGACTCCCCAACCGTTAATCCACTCCCCAACCGTTACTCCACTCCCCAACCGTTACTCCACTCCTCAACCGTTACTCCACTCCTCAACCTTTACTCCACTCCCCAACCGTTACTCCACTCTCCAACCGTTACTCCACTCCCCAACCGTTACTCCACTCCCCAACCGTTACTCCACTCCTCAACCGTTACTCCACTCCCCAATCGTTACTCCACTCCCCAACCCGTTACTCCACTCCCCAACCGTTACTCCACTCCCCAACCGTTACTCCACTCCCCAACCGTTACTCCACTCCCCAACCGTTACTCCACTCCCCAACCAGTTACTCCACTCCCCAACCCGTTACTCCACTCCCCAACCCGTTACTCCACTCCCCAACCGTTACTCCACTCCCCAACCCGTTACTCCACTCCCCAACCGTTACTCCACTCCCCAACCCGTTACTCCACTCCCCAACCGTTACTCCACTCCCCAATCCGTTACTCCACTCCCCAACCGTTACTCCACTCCCCAACCGTTACTCCACTCCCCAACCGTTACTCCACTCCCCAACCCCTTACTCCACTCCCCAACCCGTTACTCCACTCCCCAACCCGTTACTCCACTCTCCAACCCGTTACTCCACTCCCCAACCCGTTATTCCACTCCCCAACCGTTACTCCACTCCCCAACCGTTACTCCACTCCCCAACCCGTTACTCCACTCCCCAACCTTTAATCCACTCCCCAACCCGTTACTCCACTCCCCAACCGTTACTCCACTCCCCAACCGTTACTCCACTCCCCAACCCGTTACTCCACTCCCCAACCCGTTACTCCACTCCCCAACCGTTACTCCACTCCCCAACCGTTACTCCACTCCCCAACCCGTTACTCCACTCCCCAACCTTTACTCCACTCCCCAACCCGTTACTCCACTCCCCAACCGTTACTCCACTCCCCAACCGTTACTCCACTCCCCAACCGTTACTCCACTCCCCAACCGTTACTCCACTCCCCAACCCGTTACTCCACTCCCCAACCGTTACTCCACTCCCCAACCGTTACTCCACTCCCCAACCAGTTACTCCACTCCCCAACCCGTTACTCCACTCCCCAACCCGTTACTCCACTCCCCAACCGTTACTCCACTCCCCAACCCGTTACTCCACTCCCCAACCGTTACTCCACTCCCCAACCCTTTACTCCACTCCCCAACCGTTACTCCACTCCCCAATCCGTTACTCCACTCCCCAACCGTTACTCCACTCCCCAACCGTTACTCCACTCCCCAACCATTACTCCACTCCCCAACCCGTTACTCCACTCCCCAACCCCTTACTCCACTCCCCAACCCGTTACTCCACTCCCCAACCCGTTACTCCACTCCCCAACCCGTTACTCCACTCCCCAACCGTTACTCCACTCCCCAACCGTTACTCCACTCCCCAACCCGTTACTCCACTCCCCAACCTTTACTCCACTCCCCAACCCGTTACTCCACTCCCCAACCGTTACTCCACTCCCCAACCGTTACTCCACTCCCCAACCCGTTACTCCACTCCCCAACCCGTTACTCCACTCCCCAACCCGTTACTCCACTCCCCAACCGTTACTCCACTCCCCAACCGTTACTCCACTCCCCAACCCGTTACTACACTCCCCAATCGTTACTCCACTCCCCAACCCGTTACTCCACTCCCCAACCCGTTACTCCACTCCCCAACCGTTACTCCACTCCCCAACCCGTTACTCCACTCCCCAACCGTGCTCATTACTAAACACTTCCCCGCACAAACACATCGTGTTTGATCATCAATATTTCTCTAAGTTTCTGTGAAACCAAGAGAGAGAAACTCATCATTGTATTTGCGTTTCATGACGATTGAACTCGGTCAGAACTAGAGTCCATTTGATGACAGCGGTGAGTGTTGATTTGTGGGAATGACGAGTCAGTGGCTGACATCATCGGCTGTTCAACGACGACAGCGCTGCAGCGTGTGGGTCGCAAAGTGATCTTCAAGAAAACTACAGAAAAAAGTAAATAAAATTGGCCTTCTTTAGACTAGTTGAGTATCTGGAGCATCAGCATTTGTGGGTTTCGATTACAGGTTAAAAATGGCCAGAAGCAAAGACCTTTCTTATGAAACTTGCCAGTCTATTCTTGGTCTGAGAAATGAAGGCTATTCCATGCGAGATATTGCCAAGAAACTAAAGATCTCGTACAATGCTGTGTACTACTCCCTTCACAGAACAGAGCAAACTGGCTCTAACCAGAATAGAAAGAGGAGTGGGAGGCCCCAGTGCACAACTGAGCAAGAGAAGAAGTACATCCTCAAACTGGCAGCTTTATTAAATAGTACCCGCAAAACACAAGTCTCAACGTCAACAGTGAAGAGGCGACTCCGGGATGCTGGCCTTGCAGGCGGAGTTACAAAGAAAAAGCCATATCTCAGACTGGCCAATAAAAAGTAAAGATTAAGATGGGCAAAAGAACACAGACACTGGACAGAGGAACACTGTGATCAACTCTTATTGTATATGACTGTCCACGAATAGTGCCAATGCATCACTTCACCTCAGGACTCCGTTCTTGCATGACACGATATAAGGCCGGGGTAATGTGTGAAAGAAATCCACACAGAGAATGATATGTCAAAAAACGCTGATCGATATAATATAACAAATATGATATAAAACACATGATTATTATGCCAGTCAGGTCCTGCTGATAAGGTATTTAAAGGTTGGTCAGGGTTGAGGTGGTGATATGGCCTCAGACCATACTGCATCAACTGGCTATTCTCCCCTCTCTCTCTCTGCTCTCTCTCTCTCTCTCTCTCTCTCTCTCTCTCTCCCTCTATCCCTTTCGATCTCTCCCTCTCCCTCCCTCCCTCCCTCTCTCTCTCTCTCTCTCTCTCTCTCCCTCTCGATCTATCTCTCTCCCTTTCTGTCTTCCTCCCTTCCTCTTGATCTCTCACCCTCTCTCTCCCTCCCTTTTGTTCTCTCTCTCTCTCTCTCTCTCTCTCTCTCTCTCTCTCTCTCGCTCTCTCTCTTGATATCTCAGCTCCGCAGCTCGCTCTGCTGCTGGACCCTCTGAAGTCATTCATATTTAAACACATTTCCCTCCCCCGATAGCCCTGCCTGCCTGCACCCATGTGTGTGCGCGCGCGCACACCCACACACACACACACACACACACACACACACATTAATGTTTTATCTTCCTTTCTGCCTCTATAGACAACAAGTTACACAACACCACTCATCTCCACCCCTCACTTCCTTCTTTCTGTCTTCCAGGAAAAATGTGTTGAGAATCATGTCTTTGTGGGTTTGCTCATTGCTGTGCTAATGCTGTGAGAGAGGGAACAGCGAAGGGTTGTTGAATTGATGGCACCAGGGATAAGGGAGGCTATAGATAACACGCTATGAGGACACGAGGAGACAAAAGAACACAGTGGACTCAGAGGATGATTAGTAGACCAGAGACCAGACTGTGAGCATAAGGTTTATTAGGATCCCCAGTAACTGCAGCGGCTACTTTTCCTAAGTGGGTCTGCATAAAACTAATACAAATACAAACTACAGAACAGCAACATAAGATATTACATTAAATAAATACAAATATTTTTTAAATCAAATATGAGTTATATATATATATATATATATTTATTTACAGAGTAGTCATATGTACATATTCATATTCATATATACATTACAGTTAAATGAGAAAATTAGAAAGAGAAGAGGCGCTGTGATACAATATGTTTTTTTAAATATGTTTTTTTTTTAAAGCTAAAAGTGTTTTTTTTAGCCTGAGTAACCTCTGGTGGCAGAGAGTCCCACGATGACATGGCTCTATACATGAATGACTAACCTCTGGTGGCAGAGCGTCCCACGATGACATGGCTCTATACATGAATGACTAACCTCTGGTGGCAGAGCGTCCCACGATGACACGGCTCTATACATGAATGACTAACCTCTGGTTGCAGAGCGTCCCACGATGACATGGCTCTATACATGAATGACTAACCTCTGGTGGCAGAGCGTCCCACGATGACACGGCTCTATACATGAATGACTAACCTCTGGTTGCAGAGCGTCCCACGATGATGACATGGCTCTATACATGAATGACTAACCTCTGGTTGCAGAGCGTCCCACGATGATGACATTGCTCTATACATTAATGACTAACCTCTGGTTGCAGAGCGTCCCAAGATGACGACATGGCTCTATACATGAATGACTAACCTCTGGTGGCAGAGCGTCCCACGATGACATGGCTCTATACATGAATGACTAACCTCTGGTGGCAGAGCGTCCCACAATGACATGGCTCTATACATGAATGACTAACCTCTGGTGGCAGAGCGTCCCACGATGACATGGCTCTATACATGAATGACTAACCTCTGGTTGCAGAGCGTCCCACGATGACGACATGGCTCTATACATGAATGACTAACCTCTGGTTGCAGAGCGTCCCACGATGACATGACTCTATACATGAATGACTAACCTCTGGTTGCAGAGCGTCCCACGATGACGACATGGCTCTATACATGAATGACTAACCTCTGGTGGCAGAGCGTCCCACGATGATGACATGGCTCTATACATGAATGACTAACCTCTGGTGGCAGAGCGTCCCACGATGATGACATGGCTCTATACATGAATGACTAACCTCTGGTTGCAGAGCGTCCCACGATGACATGACTCTATACATGAATGACTAACCTCTGGTTGCAGAGCGTCCCACGATGACATGGCTCTATACATGAATGACTAACCTCTGGTGGCAGAGCGTCCCACGATGACATGACTCTATACATGAATGACTAACCTCTGGTTGCAGAGCGTCCCACGATGACATGGCTCTATACATGAATGACTAATCTCTGGTTGCAGAGCGTCCCACGATGACATGACTCTATACATGAATGACTAACCTCTGGTTGCCGAGCGTCCCACAATGACATGACTCTATACATGAATGACTAACCTCTGGTTGCAGAGCGTCCCACGATGACATGGCTCTATACATGAATGACTAACCTCTGGTTGCAGAGCGTCCCACGATGACATGGCTCTATACATGAATGACTAACCTCTGGTTGCAGAGCGTCCCACGATGACGACATGGCTCTATACATGAATGACTAACCTCTGGTGGCAGAGCGTCCCACAATGACATGGCTCTATACATGAATGACTAACCTCTGGTTGCAGAGCGTCCCACGATGATGACATGGCTCTATACATGAATGACTAACCTCTGGTGGCAGAGCGTCCCACGATGACATGGCAAAACAATCACATTCATCAGTAAAACGACATGGTCATAGAAAAACAATCACATTCATCAGTAAAACGACATGGTCATGGAAAAACAATGACATTCGTCAGTAAAACGACATGGTCATGGAAAAACAATCACATTCATCAGTAAAACGACATGGTCATGGAAAAACAATGACATTCATCAGTAAAACGACATGGTCATGGAAAAACAATCACATTCATCAGTGAAACGATCCTCAATCAGCTTTCTGAAGGTAATTGGTTGCACCAGATCTTATTTAGGGGCTTCATTGCAAAGGGGTTGAATACATATGCACACAACACTTTTCCGTAAACATTTTTCAATTTTCACTTCACCAATTTAGACAATTTTGTTTATGTCCATTACATGAAATCCAAATAAAAATCAATTTAAATTACAGGTTGTTGTTACGGCTCTCGTCGAAAGGAGTGGACCAAGGTGCAGCGTGGGATGCGTTGTCGTAATATATAATAAGTTATAGGTTGTCGTCATTTCATTGATGACACCAAAAAATAGCAAAGACAAAAAACAAAGTGCACAGTTCTGTCATGCAGAAACACTAAATAGAAAACAAGATCCCACAAAACCCGAAAGGAAAATGACAACTTACATGTGATCCCCAATCAGAGACAACGATAGACAGCTGCCTCTGATTGGGAACCACACTCGGCCAAACACAAAGAAATAGAAAACATAGACCTTCCCACCCGAGTCACAGTCTGACCTAACCAAACATAGAGAATAATAAGGATCTCTAAGGTCAGGGCATGACAGTTGAAATGCATCAAAATAGGAAAGACACCAAGGGGGATGAATACTTTTGCAAGGCAATGTACATGGGCCGCCTTCCAAACCTTGCGGATAATACCAGATATAATCGTCAGGTTAAACATATGGATTTATGATTCAACCAATCAGGGCGGCAGAGAGCTGCAGCAAATACATCTGTGTTCTGGCTTATGGACACATCTACATCCAGGAGCTTGGGAACATAAATATTTACAGATTGGGACTCCATGAAATTAGATTTAACATACATGGCCACTTCTCCCCCTTTCTGTAATCTGTTGCATCTAAATATATTATCATAATTTACTTTATCAGTGACAGAACCATTTAACCATGTTTCGAGAGAACCAGAATGTCAGGACATGAGTCCTGTACCCAAATGTCAATCGTGTCTTTAAAAAAAAAATCATACTTTGCACATTTAGGTGCTTTAGCTTAAGCCCTCAACGAGATTTAAAGTCAGAGGGGTTATTCAAATCATTCCCATCAGAGCTAACAGGCAGAGGGTCATCTGCAGCTATTTGTTGAGGGAGCTGAGACTTTACCAAGGTCCCTGGCCAACCATGTGAGAGCAAACTGAACCTCCCTCAAGTTGCTGGATTTTGGGACGAGAACTGGAAGAGCAGTGTTGGCAGAGCTCAGTCCACCCGGATGAAGATCCCGCCAAAGGAGTGGAGCTTCTACAGTGGACCAGAGTGGCTGCCAATGCTGACACACCAGGCTGATCTCCTCCTCTATGCTGACACACCAGGCTGATCTCCTCCTCTATGCTGACACACCAGGCTGATCTCCTCCCTATGCTGACACACCAGGCTGATCTCCTCCTCTATGCTGACACACCAGGCTGATCTCCTCCCTATGCTGACACACCAGGCTGATCTCCCCCCTATGCTGACACACCAGGCTGATCTCCTCCCTATGCTGACACACCAGGCTGACTTCCTTCTCTATGCTGACACACCAGGCTGATCTCCTCCTCTATGCTGACACACCAGGCTGATCTCCCCCTCTATGCTGACACACCAGGCTGATCTCCTCCTCTATGCTGACACACCAGGCTGATCTCCTCCTCTATGCTGACACACCAGGCTGATCTCCTCCTTTATAAGATGCTGTGGTACTGTAGGTGTCACATGTGAGAGAGGCATGTTCAGGGCTGTGTGTGCTGCAGGCGAGAGAGGTAGCAGGCCACTGGGAACTACATATTGGGGCACAGAGGGAGTAGTGGCTGTTGTAGGTTAGTGAACCATCACAGTGCTGTTATTATAAATATGAATGTTACATTTGAGGGTGGAGTTAGTGTGCAGTCACCTCATTGTTCTTTTTCTGACATTTTAATTGGACCAGCATTAAGATCATCATTGTTAGTCTTGTAGAGAGCTGTGTGTCCAGTATTAAGATCATCATGTTAGTATTGTAGAGAGCTGTGTGTCCAGTATTAAGATCATCATGTTAGTATTGTAGAGAGCTGTGTGTCCAGCATTAAGATCATCATTGTTAGTCTTGTAGAGAGCTGTGTGTCCAGTATTAAGATCGTCATGTTAGTATTGTAGAGAGCTGTGTGTCCAGTATTAAGATCATCATGTTAGTATTGTAGAGAGCTGTGTGTCCAGTATTAAGATCATCATGTTAGTATTGTAGAGAGGTGTGTGTCCAGCATTAAGAACATCATGTTAGTATTGTAGAGAGCTGTGTGTCCAGCATTACACTCATCGTGTTAGTATTGTAGAGAGCTGTGTGCCCTCAGAGTCTCTGGGAGTTCTCTTAGCAACTTACTTCATTCAACACTAACAGTTGACCGGGGCCAGCTCTAGCAGGGCATACATTTGAATAACTGACTTGTTGTAAGGGTGGAATCTTGTGACGGTGCCATGTTGAAAGTCACTGAGCTCTTCAGTACGGGACATTCTACTGCCAATGTTTTGTCTATGGAGATTGCATGGCTTTGTGCTCGAATTTTATACACCTGTCGGCAATGGGTGTGGCTGAGGTTGCCGAATCCACTAATTTGAAGGGGTGTCCACATACCTATGTTTAAATAGCGTGTCTTTGTCTGATAAGTATCCCCACAAGACAATACATGTTAGAATCACCTTTGGCTGTGATTGCACCCGTGAGTCTGTTTTGTACACCTAGATTGTACAATATTTGCCCATAATTATAAAAAAATGTCTTTAAGTTCTGTTAAGTTGGTTTGTTGATCATTGCTTGAAAGCCATTTTCAAGTCTTGCCATAGACTTCCAAACCGATTTAAGTCAAAACAGTAACTAGGCCACTTAGTAACATTCAATGTCATCTTGGTAAGTGTCGTGTCTTTGGCTATGCCGGATTAAGTGATATGACATGCTATTCTATAAAAAAAAATCTCCGTAATTAATATTACCTGATTGAGTTAATCATTTAAATGTAATTAACTAGAGTCGGGCACCACAAAATAATATTTATAGAGCTGTTAACTTCCAAATAAACTCTTAAAGACATAGTAATATTTTCCATCAATAGCAGTCAATATTAATCGTCATCTTAATTCAGTCTCATCTGAAAGTTGTAAATTCCTGGTTATCTGCACGAACCCTGGCTAACAATTTGAATCAGCAATACAATATTGAGTTTAATCATTTATTTACTAAATACCTAACTAATCACACAGAATTACACATACACATAATTAAATCATAACTTGATTACAAATTACGTCATAAAGGAAAACGTCCCTAGCGGGCGGAACAGATATGACAGCTGGTTACACAAAAGAAAAGGGGCTGGGTTTAGTGAAAGATTGAGAAGACTGAGGAATAAAGGGTGAAGCTGTGCTATCGTAAATACAGTATCTTATGCATTCTAAATGACCGCCCATTTGGAAAAGGAAAATGCAATATGTATTTACTCTGAGCTGCGCTTCAGTAGGTTGGTGGTAGATGGAAGGCTGTGTTGCCAAACTGAGACCTTTGTCCTTTGAAGAATGTCTCTGGTGGTCAATTGGATACGTTGTAGTAACGTTGTTGGGTGATAGACGGGATACTCTGTCTGTTCCTTCCTAACCCTCGTTTGCATCTGCTGTTGCTAACACAACGGCTAGGAGGTATCACTTCTGTAGTGAATAAGAGTTCAAAGTTCATACCATTCGCAACCAAAGCTCAGGCTGATGTTGGCTTCGTTCTGTAGTTATTATCTGAACCATTCTGACATAGGACCGTCGTCCTCACGTCCTTGGAACGGGAGGTTACATTGTCGTCAAGGGCTTATAAAGGAAGGGAGAGGAGGGCGTGTTTGAAAAGTTTTATAGCCCATGTCCCTTCACAGGGGCGGGCCACTGATTGAGCAGAGCCCTATCTTATGAAAACCCAAATCTCACATTTTAGAAGCTAAAATCACATTCCATCCCATCACGAATAATTTCATGTTTAAACATTTAAATTGAACAACAATTCCATGGGAATCCGATAATTCTGATGTGTAGACTTTCCACTGTAGAGTTTATGTCATCTTACCATTGATGAGAATGTCTCAGATGACAACCGAACTAACATCATATTCATTAAGTACCACCGCATATGTTCCATTGGTCGGATTACCAGAATATAGTTCATTTCCCCCCACCTTCTGATGTTCCCAGAATCTCTAATGTTAACCAAGGGTTTTGCAAATGTAACATCAGTAGGGTAGAGAGAGGGAACAAGGGGAAAGAGGTATTTATGACTGTCATAAACCTTCCCCCCAGGCCAACGTCATGACATAAGCAACTCCAGTGTATATTTGACCTTGTGTTTTAAGTTATTGAACTGCTGAAAGGAGGTTTTGTCTACCAGTGTCTGTAGGAAAGCAGACTGAACCAAGTTTTCCTCTAGGATCTTGCCTGTGCTTAGCTGAATTCAGTTTTTTTTCATCCTACAAAAAGTCCCTTTTTATTGCCGATGACAAGCATAACCATAACGTGATGCAGCCCGGTACTAAAGGGTTTTGTCATGTCTACAGTATATAAATCAAGTACTGAAGGGTTTTGTCATGTCTACAATAAACAAATCAAGTACTGAAGGGTTTTGTCATGTCTAGAATATACAAATCAAGTACTGAAAGGTTTTGTCATGTCTACAATATACACATTATTTTTTTTACCTTTCAGTAACTGAACTATTTATTAATCTTCAAAGCAAATATCTCATAAAGCAATAGGTCAAGCAAGGATTGAAATATTACAGTGTAACTTTAGAGTATTTATTCCTTTTATAGCCTAAAATACTAACATGATGGTCCTCTCTCATTCAGCAATGGGTTAACAAAGGAGGGAAGGTCTACGATAGGAACTCCAAGGACTGAAGTTTAGACATGTCTACTGTAAACCTCTAAACCTTCAGTAAATCTGTGTGATGACTCATTCAGCCAGTAAACAGCCCTGATTTGAACAAAAAAAACTCCCTGTGGATCAACAGTCGTGTTGATTGACAGCACATGCGGTATTTCCAAGTAATTTAGAGACACATTGAAACTGGTAACAGGAACATTGTTTTTTTTATATCCCAAATGGTGCCCTATTCCGTTTACAGTGCACTACTTTTTACCTGAGCCCTATGGGGCTTGTCAAAAGTAGTGCACTAAGTAGGGAATCATCATTTGGTACTCAGATTTGATTAAACAGGTTTAACTTTCTGTGTGGTCTTGGAGCCAGAGTAAATTGTTGTCAATTCCAGATAAGGGCAAGCATAATTGCAATAACAATCACACACTGTCACGCAGTTACAAGAAATCAATGTTTATTTTATTTTTATGAAAAAAAATTAAACGAGCTGCTGGCCAGCAGATCAATGGACTGGGCAGTAGGCGGAAACAAAATGTTACACTTTAGATAATAATAGTATAGTAATAGTATTTCAGTCCTTCAAGTGCACTATATAGTTAACAGGGTGCATTTTGGGACACTCAATAAATATGGAGGTTTTGTTGAAGGAAGACGAGCATGAATCTTACATTAGGGAAACGAGCATGAATCTTACATTAGGGAGACGAGCATGAATCTTTGTCTCTCTGATTATCTATATTACCAACTGGGTTGTTCGATGACTGAATGCTGATTGGCTGACAGCAGTGATATATTTGACCCCATACCCCGGGTATGACAAAAAAACTATTTTTACAGGTCTACTTTTTAAGTTATTTAACTAGACAAGTCATTTAAGAACAAATTCTTATTTTTAATGACAGCCTAGGAACAGTGGATTATAACCCCCTTGTTCAGGGGCAGAACAACAGATTCTTACCTTGTCAGCTCAGGGATTCAATCTTGCAACCTTTTGGTTACTAGTCCAACGCTCTAACCACAAGGCTACTTGCGGCCCCTGGTTGTGTTGGTAACCAGTTTATAATAGCAATAAGGCTAGGGGTTTTTGGCATATGGCCAATATACCACAGCTAAGATCTGTGTCCAGGCGTTGCGTCGTGTGGAAGAACAGCCTTTAGCCATGGTATATTGGCCATATACCACACACTGTCGTGACTTATTGCTTAATTATTATCCATTATCTTTTGCTGTGTGTGTGTGTGTGTGTGTGGCATGCTTATGAATCATTGCTTTGCTACGATAGGCACGCTGATACTTCAGTATGGCTTGGCCAATCAATGGAGCCCGTTTCACTGTAATTAGCAGTTAATGGATTTAATTTGGACCAATTGGGAGCTTGTTAAACTCAGCTAAACAAATTAAAAAACTAGCTGACATAGGGCAGTTTGTGCAAATGCCAGACGGTTCGTTCCATTTTGGCCCAGTGGGCTGGTTTCAGTTGGGGGGGGGTTGGGTTTCGAAGAATGATCATTATTTGGCTAAAAGTTTAAAAATGGAGGGGTTTAGGGGCCAATGTGTTAGAAATGAAAAATATGGGCCAGTGTGTTAGAAATGAACAATATGGGCCAGGGTGTTAGAAATGAACAATATGGGCCAGTGTGTTGGAAATGAACAATATGGGCCAGTGTGTTAGAAATGAACAATATGGGCCAGTGTGTTAGAAATGAACAATATGGGCCAGTGTGTTAGAAATGAACAATATGGGCCAGTGTGTTAGAAATGAACAATATGGGCCAGTGTGTTAGAAATGAAAAATATGGGCCAGTGTGTTAGAAATGAACAATATGGGCCAGTGTGTTAGAAATGATGGGGCAATTTCTGATCCCAGTCTGCTCCTGGCTGGAATAGTGTAGTACCGCCAAGTGCCTCCAAGCACTCTAGCCTAGTAATCACCCACGGAACACACACAAGTGTGTTCCCGTTTGTTCTTCTCCTAACCAGACATCACCTCTATAGGCTATATGTAGGTGTGGGTCCCTGCTTCCTAGTGCCAGACATCACCTCTATAGGCAGGGTTGCCTAGGTTACTTTCTAAATGTAATCTGTTACAGTTACTAGTTACCTGTCCAGAATTGTAATCGGTAACGTAACTTTTGGATTACCCAAACTCAGTGATGTAATCTGATTACATTCAGTTACTTTTAGATTACTTTCCCCTTAAGAGGCATTAGAAGAATACAAGCATGTATGTTACTAATTAAACAACATCTATTGCAGGATAAATCAATGTTAAAGTTTACATAGCTGGCCATATATGGATGTTATATTTCACTTTATGGGTGGTTATGTAGACTTCTTCTAACCCATCGCTTTCTACTACATATAATATATATAATATGATTGAATTATATATTTACATTAAAAAGCCAAAGTCTATCAGAATTACAGTCATTCCAATAAATGTTATACCCCTGAGATCTTCAAGAATAGGACCTGGAAATATGCATAACCCCAAAACTAAGGACTTATTAGCCAGTCCTACTCTGTTGTTTATGATTGTGTTGTAATGGAGGACTGATTGGGCTCGTTGATTCTAGTTGCAAAATAAATGCTGCGTTCATGGAATGGCCTGCTTTGAGCACTACTGAAAAGTGGTATTTACATGTGAAAAATGAATGCCATATGCTGTATTTGCTATAGGCCTACTGTTAACCTTTTTGTTGGTGACACTTTGAGATCTTGATAATATGCAGCTGTTTAAAGGGGAACTCCACAGATGAGACAATAACAAACGGCCCACCTCTGTGTTGGTAAAACGCTGAGGGATGGGGCCTTGAGAAATGTAACAACTCTCAGATTAATAGACAGAGCTATGGATGTAAGGACTGACCATCCATGATATCAACATTATAGTTTTAACCATGTTATGAGGCATTACAGTGCCTCATTTAGAATGTTTACAAACATTGACAAAACACAAGCTTATATTTTGGGATCTGCTTCCTAGTGCCAGACATCACCTCTACAGGCTATATGTCACTGTGCTGTGCTTCCCTGCTTCCTAGTGCCAACAAAAACCATGACTGCAGGTCTAGTGTGGGCTGTGCTTGCCTACTCCCTAGTGTCAGCCAAAAGAGAGCAGAACCAACAGGCTCTCTGGTCTGGTAACCAGTCGGATCTGGCCTCGTGAGTCCAGTGTATTCTTCTGTTCTTAATTCTAAATGTAGACTATATCTGTGTGCTTCCCTAGTGCTGCCTCATCTCTAGCCTGCACCGTCGGATCCTTTAAAGAGAGGCCAGACCTACCCTGCATGTTCGGTTCCCTTCCAGAGAGGCCAGACCTACCCTACACCATCGGCTCCTTCCAGAGAGGCCAGACCTACCCTACACCATTGGCTCCTTCCAGAGAGGCCAGACCTACCCTACACTATCAATTCCCTTCCAGAGAGGCCAGACCTACCCTACACCATCGGCTCCTTCCAGAGAGGCCAGACCTACCCTACACCATCGGCTGCTTCCAGAGAGGCCAGACCTACCCTACACCATCGGCTCCTTCCAGAGAGGCCAGACCATTTGTGGTGTAACTGGGACCTTTTGGAGGGCCAACAGAAGATGATCTTCGAATGTAAGGCATTTTTTATATCGCTATTTCTGACTTCGTGTTGCACCTGCCAGGTTGAATTTTTTTTTAAATGGTTTTGTAAGCGCAGCACTGTCCTCAGATAATCAAATGGTGTGCTTTCGCCGTAAAGCCTTTTTGAAATCTGACACGGCGTCTGGATTAACAAGAAGTTAAGCTTTATTTGGATATATTACACTTGTATTTTCATGAATGTTAAATATTTATATTTGTAGTTTGAATTTCGCGTTCTGAAATTTCACCGGATGTTGTCGAGGTGTCCCGCTAGTGGCACGTCTAGCAAATTCTATTTGCAATGACTTCCTAGGAACAGTGGGTTAAATATCTTGTTCAGGGGCAGAACGACAGATTCTCGTCAGCTCTGGGATTCGATCCAAAAACCTTGCGGTTACTGGCCCAACACTCGAACCACTAGGCTACCTGCCTCTAACCACTAGGCTACCTTACCTCATTCCACGCTGCTATACCTGTACTTATACTGATACCGTATCAATAAAATTATACCTGTATTTATACTGATATCGATTCAATAAAATTATACCTGTACTTATACTGATGCCATATCAATAAAATCGTACATGTATTTACACTACATAACCAAAAGTATGTTGACACCTGCTCATCGAACATCTCATTCCAAAGTCAGGGGCATAAATATGGAGTTGGTCCCCCCTTGCTGCTATAACAGCCTCCACTCTTCTGGGAAGGCTTTCCACTAGATGTTGGAATATTGCTGCGGGGACTTGCTTCCATTCAGCCACAAGAGCAATAGTGAGGTCAGGTGCTGATGTTGGGCGATAAGGCCTGGCTCGCAGTCAGTGTTCCAAATCATCCCAAAGGTGTTCGATGGGTTGAGGTCAGGGCACTGTGCAGGCCAGTCAAGTTCTTTCACACCAATCTCAACAAACTATTTCCGTATGGACCTCTCTTTGTGCACAGGTGCATTGTCATGCTGAAACAGGAAAGGTTCTTCCCCAAACTGTTGCCACAAAATTGGAAGCACAGAATCGTCTAGAATGTCATTTTATGCTGTACTGTTAAGACTTACCCTTCACTTCCAGAGGCAGTTTGAAACTCGGTTGTGAGTGTTGCGACGGAGGACAGACAATTGTTAAGCGCTTCAGCACTTGGCCGTTGTTGCTCCAAGACGTTTCCACTTCACAATAACAACACTTACAGTTAACCGGGACAGCTCTAGTATGGTAGAAATGTGTTGGTGCCATGCTGAAAGTCACTGAGCTCTTCATTACGGGCCATTTCACTGCCAATGTTTCCTGTGGAGTTTGTTTGCATGTCTGTGTGCTCGATTACACTCACCTGTCAGTAACGGGTGAGGCTCTAATAGCCGTATCCACTCATATGAAGGGGTGTCCACATACTGTACCTTTGGCAATGTAGTGTATATGTCTTTTCAGATGGTGACAGTTTACCAATAAGCTGTGTGACGAGGATGACCAGATCAGATGGTCATGATGACAGTCTACCACTAAGCTGTATGTTGACCAGATCAGATGATCATGGTGACAGTCTACCACTAAGCTGTATGTTGACCAGATCAGATGATCATGGTGACTGTCTACCCCTAAGCTGTGTGACGAGGATGACCAGATCAGATGATCATGGTGACAGTCTACCACTAAGCTGTGTGATGAGGATGACCAGATCAGATGATCATGGTGACAGTCTACCACTAAGCTGTGTGACGAGGATGACCAGATCAGATGATCATGATGACAGTCTACCACTAAGCTGTATGTTGACCAGATCAGATGATCATGGTGACAGTCTACCACTAAGCTGTGTGACGAGGATGACCAGATCAGATGATCATGATGACAGTCTACCACTAAGCTGTATGTTGACCAGATCAGATGATCATGGTGACGGTCTACCACTAAGCTGTGTGACGAGGATGACCAGATCAGATGATCATGGTGACGGTCTACCACTAAGCTGTGTGACGAGGATGACCAGATCAGATGATCATGGTGACAGTCTACCACTAAGCTGTGTGACGAGGATGACCAGATCAGATGATCATGATGACAGTCTACCACTAAGCTGTGTGACGAGGATGACCAGATCAGATGATCATGATGACAGTCTACCACTAAGCTGTATGTTGACCAGATCAGATAATCATGGTGAAAGTCTACCACTAAGCTGTGTGACGAGGATGACCAGATCAGATGATCATGGTGACAGTCTACCACTAAGCTGTGTGACGAGGATGACCAGATCAGATGATCATGGTGACAGTCTACCACTAAGCTGTGTGACGAGGATGACCAGATCAGATGATCATGATGACAGTCTACCACTAAGCTGTGTGACGAGGATGCCAACCAGAGGCTCAGAATCAACAGTCACCAAGATTCCACTTCAGATACAACGTGATCTTATCAATGCAACATGACATTACCTGAAGCTTGGCCTACTCCAAGGCCATCATCCACTGCATGAGGGGAAAAGGGGAACACAGATACCCCTTCCTTCAGAGTCATTCAAGTTATTCAAGTTATATTATGTTATTAGTCATTCATAATTACTCCGTTCTCTGTGATTCGCCTGTCACTGATGATAACTTTGTGGAATTTATTGGTCGTTTTTAAAAACTTCCTCTGTGAGATAATGCAAATGATTCAAACCCCCCTTCTTCTTATTTTTCTGGGAAAAAAAAGAAAGAAAACTAGCGAACGGATCGTGACGCCGTCACGCTACCATATAAGAAGACGGAGTTCACAGCTGAGGTCTCAAATTTTCTTCAGGAATATAGAATAGTGAAGGAGAAAAGAGGGGGGGGCCCTCACTTTAACATGCAATCAAAACCTAATATAGATTTATTCCATTTCAGCTATTACATTGAGTCAGTCCTCTTATAGTTCCTCCCACCAGCCTCCTCTGGCTAGGTAGACTTTGCATTATTCACAAGCAGGGTGATGGGCTGCCTGTTAGAGGTTGCCATAGTAACGTTTCATGCAGGGGATGTGCCCCCTGTTTCATTTTCGCATCAATATTTGATATTTCCCATTGTTGGGTTGCCATAGTAATGTTTCTTATGGAATCCATTCCGCATGTTTTCACACATGCTAACGCATGCCTTTTACACCTGTAGCAGATGTCGAGATACAAAATATACTCTGAGTGTACCAAACGTTAAGAACACCTTCCTAATATTGAGTTGCAACCCCGTCAGAACAGCCTCAACTCGTCGGTGTCACAACTCTTGTCGTCGGTAGAAGAAGTGGACCAAAGTGCAAAGTGTGGTAAGGGTTCATGATTTGTCAAAACATTTGAACAAAATAACAGAGAGCAAAACAACTACGAACAGTTCTGTCAGGTGCAGAAACACAAATCACCCACAAACACAGGTGGGAAAAGGCTGCCTAAGTATGATTCCAAATCAGAGACACCCATGCCCACCCAAATCACACCCTGACCAAACCAAATAGAGACATAAATAGGCTCTCCAAGGTCAGGGCGTGACAGTCGGGGCATGGACTCTACAAGGTGTTGAAAGCGTTCCACAGGGATGCTGGCCCATGTTGACTCCAATGCTTCCCACAGTTGTGTCAAGATGGCTGGATGTCCTATGGTTGGTAGACCATTCTTGATACACACTCTCTCTCTCTCTCTCTCTCTCTCTCTCTCTCTCTCTCTCTCTCTCCCCCTCCTCTTTCTCTCTCTCCCTCCTCTTTCTCTCTCTCCTCTCTTTACTCCTCTCCCTCATCTCTCTCTTCCCCTCCCTCTCTCTCCCTCCACTCTCTCCCTCCCCTCTCTCTTCTTCCCCTCTCTCTCCCTCATCTCTCTCTCTTCCCCTCCTCTCTATCTTCCCATCCTCCCTCCCTCTCCCTCCTTTTTCTCTCTCTCTTCCCCTCCTCTCTCCCCCTCCCTCCTCCCTCCTCACTCTCCCTTCCCTTCCTTTCCCCTCCTCTCTCTCCCTCATCTCTCTCTTCCTCTCCCTCTCTCTCCCTCCACTCTCTCCCTCCCCTCTCTCTTCTTCCCCTCTCTCTCCCTCATCTCTCTCTCTTCCCCTCCTCTCTCTCGCTCCTCTCTCTCTCTTTTCCTCCTCTCTCCCCCACCCTCCTCCCTCTCCCTTCCCCTCCTCTCTCTCCCTCCACTCTCTCCCTCCCCTCACTCCTCTTCCCCTCTCTCTCCCTCATCTCTCTCTCTTCCCCTCCTCTCTATCTTCCCCTCTTCCCTCCCTCTCCCTCCTTTTTCTCTCTCTCTTCCCCTCCTCTCTCCCCCTCCCTCCTCCCTCTCCCTTCCCCTCCTCTCTCTCCCTCCACTCTCCCCCTCCCTTCTCTCTTCTTCCCCTCTCTCTCCCTCATCTCTCTCTCTTCCCCTCCTCTCTATCTTCCCCTCCTCCCTCCCTCTCCCTCCTTTTTCACTCTCTCTTCCCCTCCTCTCTCCCCCTCCCTCCTCCCTCTCTCTTCCCTTCCCCTCCTCTCTCTCCCTCATCTCTCTCTCTTCCCCTCCTCTCTATCTCCCCCTCCCTCCTCCCTCTCCCTCCCACTCCTCTCTCTCCCTCCCATCTCTCTTCTTCCCCTCTCTCTCTCTCATGTCTCTCTCTTCCCCTCCTCTCTCCCCCTCCCTCCTCCCTCTCTCTTCCTCCTCTCTCTCTCTTCCCCTCCTCTCTCCCCCTCCCTCCTCACTCTCCCTTCCCCTCCTCTATCCCCCTCCCTCCTCCCTCTCCCTTCCCCTCCTCTCTCCCCCTCCCTCCTCCCTCTCCCTCCCACTCCTCTCTCTCTCTTCCCCTCCTCTCTCCCCCTTCCTCCTCCCTCTCCTTTCCCCTCCTCTCTCCCCCTCCCTCCTCCCTCTCCCTCCCACTCCTCTCTCTCTCTTCCCCTCCTCTCTCCCCCTCCCTCCTCCCTCTCCCTCCCACTCCTCTCTCTCAGTCTTTCAAGTTGTTCAGAAGACTCCAGGTTTGATCTGCTCAACGCTTACAGAATTCCAGACCTTCATCCCCCCATCCCCCTTCCTTCCCTCTCAGCATCCACATGCCTCTCGTATACGCCCCTACCTCCAGCTATTAGCTAGCCTGAGCTGTCACAGTGGAAGACAGACTGTGAAGATATTAAAATAAATGAATCTGTTCCTTCTCTGACGAAGAGCAGTGGGAAAAAATACATTTATTGGCCCAATACATTAAAAGCACAAACTTAATTTGAACAGAACTAGAAAGTTATGACCAAGCCACCCCCCCCCCCCGTCAGAGAGAGACAGAGAGGCAGAGAGACAGAAACAGAATGCCTGTCTGTCACTGTGCAAGTGGCACTCACCAGGACTCAGAGCGCAGGACTGCCTCCAGGATACATACTGTACGAAGTCCCTGAACAAGGTGTTCTTTTTAAATGTAGAACAGTAGAGCAGTAATATCATAGCACCTGCACCCCCCACCTCAACCCCCCCCCCCCCTCTCTCTCTCTTTTCCCATCAACAAAGTATTTTTGCAGCAAAAGTCAGTGGTAGTAGGAAAAGTTATTTTTAATTGAGGGGGGATACTGCTTTTAAGATACTCTTACCTCCCGGGTGGCGCAGTGGTTATACTGCAGCTCCAGCTGTGCCACCAGAGACTCTGGGTTTGCGCCCAGGCTCTGTCGTAACCGGCCGCAACCGGGAGGTCCGTGGGGCGACGCACAATTGGCCTAGCGTCGTCCGGGTTAGGGAGGGCTTGGTCAGTAGGGATGTCCTTGACTCATCGCGCACCAGCGACTCCTGTGGCGGGCCGGGCGCAGTGTGCGCTAACCAAGGTGGCCAGGTGCACGATGTTTCCTCTGACACATTGGTACGGCTGGCTTCCCGGTTGGATGCATGCTGTGTTAAGAAGCAGTGAGGCTTAGTTGGGTTGTGTATCGGAGGACGCATGACTTTCAACCTTCGTCTCTCCCGAGCCCGTACGGGAGTTGTAGCGATGAGACAAGATAGTACAAGATAGACAAGATAGCTACTAAACAATTGGATACCACGAAATTGGGGAGAAAAAGGGGTAAAATTCAACCGTCCTAACCATCCTATCTGTCCTAACCATCCTATCTGTCCTAACCATCCTAACTGTCCTATCTGTCCTAACCGTCCTATCCGTCCTATCTGTCCTAACTGTAGCTTTTTCCACCATTGAGGTGCCTAGAATAGAGAGGAGATTTGACCGGGCTGGGGGTGGCTGAGGCCAGAGGGGGGTAAAGGAGGGGCAGTTCCCCCTTTGCTGCTCCGTAGGCAAGCACCAGATTCTTTAACATGTTGATAGAGATCTGGTTGAACTGATTTAAGTTTCCCTGCATTAAAGTCTCCGGCCACATGGAGCACCACCTCTGGGTGAGTGGTATCCTGTTTGCTTATTTCCTTATACAGCTGACTGAGTGCGGTCTTAGTGCCACCGTTTGTTTGTGGTGGTAAATGAACAGCCACGAAAAGTGTGGCTGAGAACTCTCTAGGCAAGTAGTGTGGCCTGCAATTTATCACAAAATACTCTATTTCAGGCGAGCAAAATCTAGAGACTTCCTTAGATTTTGTGCACCAGCTGTTGTTTACAAATATGCACAGACCGCCCCCTCTCGTCTTACCAGAGTGTGCTGTTCTATCCTGCCGGTGCAGCGTATATCCCGCTAGCTGAATATCCATGTCGTCATTCAGCCACAATTCCTATGTGAGGATATGACAGAGCAGATTGACTTGTTGTAAAGAGGAGGGCCTAGAACTGAACCCTGGGGAACACCAGTAATGAGAGTACGTGGTGCAGACACAGATCCTCTCCACGCCACCTGGTAGGAGAGACGTTCCAGGTGTGATGCAATCCAAGAATGTGCAGAGCCTGAGACACCCAGCCCTGACAGGGTGGAGAGGAGGATCAGATGGTTCACGGGGTCGAAGGCAGCGGATAGATCTATGAGAATGAAAACAGAAGAGAGAGAGTCAGCTTTGGCAGAGAGGAAAGCCTCTGTGACATAGAGGAGAGTGGTCTCGGTTGAGTGAACCGCCTTGAAGCCTGACTGGTTAGGGTCAAGATAATCATTGTGAGAGAGATAACGAGAGAGTGTAGTTTTGGACTTCAGAGTGTTGGTTTCTTGAGGAGTGGAGCGACTCTGGCCATCTTAAAGTCAGAGGGGATGCAGTTGAGGAGGGAAGTGAGAGAAGGTCTCAGAAGGGAGGAGGGGATGGGCAGGTTGTTGGGCATCCGTACATCACTAGTCGCAAGATTTCATCTGGAGAGAGAGAGAGGGGAGAAAAGAGATCAAGACGTAGAGTAGCTCTGTGTGAGTGAGACCAGTGGGCTCATTAACCACCTCTGCAGAGAGTGCTGCCTGCGCTACCTTTATAGGGTCCCTGTGGGTTAGGTCTATTTTCATGTCATCTGGCCATAGCACCTGTTCCAGTGTCGTTTATCAAACTCCAAGCGGTGCGATGGTTAGATGAAATGAAAATAGAGCTCTTTGGCCACGCACATTGGCAGAAAAACAGAAGCGTATGCTGAAAAAAAGTACATCATACCTATGATCAAATATGGTGGTGGATCTTTGATGTTAACAGGCTATTTTGCTTCCACTGGTCCTGCATGGGGCCCTTGTTAAGGTCAACGTCATCATGAACTTTAGCAAGTACCATGTCACATCCTGATCTGTTTTAACTGTCTTTGTGCTTGTCTTCACCCCTCTCCAGGTGTCGCCCATTTCCCCCATTATCCCCAGTGTATTTATACCTGTGTTCTCTGTTTGTCTGTTGCCAGTTCCTTTTGTTTCGTCTACCAGTGTTTTTCCTGTGCTCCTGTCTGTCTCTAGTTCCTGTTTTCTAGCTTTCATGGTTTTTGACCATTCTGCCTGTCCTGACCCTGTGCCTGCCTGTCGTTATGTACCTTGTTATACCACCCTGGATTACTGACCTCTGCCTGACCCTGAGCCTGCTGTTCTGTACCTTTCAGACTCGGCTCTGGACTACTGACCTGTCATTTGCCTCGGTCTAGACAGTCAATTTTGTGAAAAGACCTTTTCGAAATGTCCACGACAGAGAGTTCTAATCCAAACTTCCAATCTGACCAACAGATTGTGTTTCGAACTTCAGGCTCAAAATTCATATCAGAGGGACTTGAAACAGTTTATTTTTCACTCTCTGTCTCTCTGTTTCTCTCTCTCTTGCTCTCTTTCTCAATCTCACGCTCTCTCTCTCTCGATCGCTCTTTCTCCCACTCTCAATCTCTCTCACACACTTTTCTCCTCTCCCTCCCATTCCATCTCTGTATGTGTTACATGGTTTTCATCCATCCTTCCCGCTGGGGGGTGGCTCTGTAAAGCTTTTGTAATACAGTACAGCGGATGACCACCCTTTCCTTAGCTCTCCTCGTTCTTCTCTAAGATAATATTTTCTGTTTCATATAACAGTCATTCAGGAGAAAATAAATAACAACTTGAATTAAGACCGAGACTCTCTCCAATACAACCCAACATTGCAGAGTTATGTGCATCCTTCCAAGCACACCCTTCTCATTAACCTGTGGTGAGTTCCTCACAATTTTCAATGAACAAATAAGGTTTAATATGTAAGACGGTTAAATAAATTATTTATTTTTATTATATTATTATTTGTGCCCTGGTCCTGTCAGAGCTCTTGGTCACTTCCCACGAGCCGGGTTGTGAAAAAAACTCACACTCCTTCTTATGTTTAATAAATGTATTGTATAGTGTGTGTGTGTGGCAGGTTTACAAATGATGGCAAAAAAACTATATTTGAGAGTGCTCTGATCATGGTGCTAGAGGGGGTACAGCTGACCCTGGTGCTAGAGGGGGTACAGCTGACCCTGTGCTAGAGGGGGTACAGCTGACCCTGGTGCTAGAGGAGGTATGCAGCTGAAGGGGTACGGGACTATAAAACGTTTGGGAACCACTGCCTTAGATGATGTGATGCCTTAGATGATGTGATGCCTTAGATGATGTGATGCCTTAGATGATGTGATGCCTTAGATGATGTGATGCCTTAGATTATGTGATGCTTTAGATCAGGGGTGGGGGTCGTCCATCCTCTGGGCCATATACAGCCTACGAGACCTGGCCCCCGACACACCTTCCAGTGTTTTATCTCTCTGACAGACCTTCCTGTGTGTTATCTCTCTGACACACCTTCCTGTGTGTTATCTCTCTGACAGACCTTCCTGTGTTTTATCAAAGAACGGCATACAAACAACAAATGGATAGCATATGATCATAAATTCATTTGACTACACAAGCTTACAAACAATTACAATGGCAAAGTCACAATAATCACAAGAATGGCTTCAGATCAAAGTCTACTTTGAGAATGAAGGGCGCAAGGGTGTGTCTCTCTGACACACCCTCCTGTGTGTTATCTTTCTGACACACCTTCCTGTGTGTTATCTCTCTGACACACCTTCCTGTGTGTTATCTCTCTGACACACCTTCCTGTGTGTTATCTCTCTGACACACCCTCCTGTGTGTTATCTCTCTGACACACCTTCCTGTGTGTTATCTCTCTGACACACCTTCCTGTGTGTAATCTCTCTGACACACCTTCCTGTGTATTATCTCTCTGACACACCCTCCTGTGTGTTATCTCTCTGACACACCCTCCTGTGTGTTATATCTCTGACACACCTTCCTATGTGTTATCTCTCTGACACACCTTCCTGTGTGTTATCTCTCTGACACACCTTCCTGTGTGTTATCTCTCTGACACACCCTCCTGTGTGTTATCTCTCTGACACACCCTCCTGTGTGTTATCTCTCTGACACACCCTCCTGTGTGTTATATCTCTGACACACCCTCCTGTGTGTTATCTCTCTGACTCACCTTCCTGTATGTTATCTCTCTGACACACCCTCCTGCTTGTTATCTCTCTGACACACCCTCCTGTGTGTTATCTCTCTGACAGACCTTCCTGTGTGTTATCTCTCTGACACACCCTCCTGTGTGTTATCTCTCTGACACACCCTCCTGTGTGTTATCTCTCTGACAGACCTTCCTGTGTGTTATCTCTCTGACACACCCTCCTGTGTGTTATCTCTCTGACACACCCTCCTGTGTGTTATCTCGCTGACAGACCTTCCTGTGTGTTATCTCTCTGACAGACCTTCCTGTGTGTTATCTCTCTGACACACCCTCCTGTGTGTTATCTCTCTGACACACCCTCCTGTGTGTTATCTCTCTGACAGACCTTCCTGTGTGTTATCTCTCTGACACACCCTCCTGTGTGTTATCTATCTGACACACCCTCCTGTGTGCTATCTCTCTGACAGACCTTCCTGTGTGTTATCTCTCTGACACACCCTCCTGTGTGTTATCTCTCTGACACACCCTCCTGTGTGTTATCTCTCTGACAGACCTTCCTGTGTGTTATCTCTCTGACACACCCTCCTGTGTGTTATCTCTCTGACACACCTTCCTGTGTGTAATCTCTCTGACACACCTTCCTGTGTGTTATCTCTCTGACACACCCTCCTGTGTGTTATCTCTCTGACACACCCTCCTGTGTGTTATATCTCTGACACACCTTCCTGTGTGTTATCTCTCTGACACACCTTCCTGTGTGTTATCTCTCTGACACACCTTCCTGTGTGTTATCTCTCTGACACACCCTCCTGTGTGTTATCTCTCTGACACACCCTCCTGTGTGTTATCTCTCTGACACACCCTCCTGTGTGTTATATCTCTGACACATCCTCCTGTGTGTTATCTCTCTGACACACCTTCCTGTGTGTTATCTCTCTGACACACCCTCCTGCGTGTTATCTCTCTGACACACCCTCCTGTGTGTTATCTCTCTGACAGACCTTCCTGTGTGTTATCTCTCTGACACACCCTCCTGTGTGTTATCTCTCTGACACACCCTCCTGTGTGCTATCTCTCTGACAGACCTTCCTGTGTGTTATCTCTCTGACAAACCCTCCTGTGTGTTATCTCTCTGACACACCCTCCTGTGTGTTATCTCGCTGACAGACCTTCCTGTGTGTTATCTCTCTGACAGACCTTCCTGTGTGTTATCTCTCTGACACACCCTCCTGTGTGTTATCTCTTTGACACACCCTCCTGTGTGTTATCTCTCTGACAGACCTTCCTGTGTGTTATCCCTCGGACACACCCTCCTGTGTGTTATATCTCTGACACACCCTCCTGTGTGTTATCTCTCTGACACACCCTCCTGTGTGTTATCTCTCTGACAGACCTTCCTGTGTGTTATCTCTCTGACACACCCTCCTGTGTGTTATCTCTCTGACACACCCTCCTGTGTGTTATCTCTCTGACACACCCTGCTGTGTGTTATCTCTCTGACACACCCTCCTGTGTGTTGTCTCTCTGACACACCCTCCTGTGTGTTATCTCTCTGACAGACCTTCCTGTGTGTTATCTCTCGGACACACCCTCCTGTGTGTTATATCTCTGACACACCTTCCTGTGTGTTATCTCTCTGACACACCCTCCTGTGTGTTATATCTCTGACACACCCTCCTGTGTGTTATCTCTCTGACACACCCTCCTGTGTGTTATATCTCTGACACACCTTCCTGTGTTTTATCTCTCTGACACACCCTCCTGTGTGTTATCTCTCTGACACACCCTCCTGTGTGTTATCTCTCTGACACACCTTCCTGTGTGTTATCTCTCTGACACACCTTCCTGTGTTTTATCTCTCTGACACACCTTCCTGTGTGTTATCTCTCTGACACACCTTTCTGTTTGTTATCTCTCTGACACACCTTCCTGTGTGTTATCTCTCTGGCACACCTTCCTGTGTGTCATCTCTCTGACACACCTTCCTGTGTGTTATCTCTCTGGCACACCTTCCTGTGTGTTATCTCTCTGACACACCTTCCTGTGTGTTATCTCTCTGACACACCTTCCCGTGTGTTATCTCTCTGACACACCTTCCTGTGTGTTATCTCTCTGACACACCTTCCTGTGTGTTATCTCTCTGACACATATTCCTGTATGTTATCTCTCTGACACACCTTCCTGTGTGTTATCTCTCTGACACACCTTCCTGTGTGTTATCTCTCTGACACACCCTCCTGTGTGTTATGTCTCTGACACACCTTCCTGTGTGTTATCTCTCTGACACACCTTCCTGTGTGTTATCTCTCCTGTGTGTTATCTCTCTGGCACACCTTCCTGTGTGTTATCTCTCTGACACATCTTCCTGTGTGTTATCTCTCTGACACACCCTCCTGTGTGTTATCTCTCTGACACACCCTCCTGTGTGTTATCTCTCTGTAACACCCTCCTGTGTGTTTTATCTCTCTGACACACCTTCCTGTGTGTTATCTCTCTGACACATCTTCCTGTGTGTTATCTCTCTGACACGCCCTCCTGTGTTTTATCCCTTTACAGCATAGTAGGGACTATTTCAAAACGTTTTGTTTAGTCCGTTCTTTGTCATTACTACTTTCGAATTTCATAAGTGAACAAATGTATCTTTCAAAAACCAATGACATTATCAGATCAAGCAATTACTCACAGTGTCTGTGATACAGACAGGCAGACAGACAGACAGGCAGGCAGGCAGGCAGACGCGCGCGCGCGCACACACACACACACACACACACACACACACACACACACACTCACACACACACACACAATTACTGTGGAACCATTTAGGAGAGAGGAATCAATGTAAATATATTGTCCTATTTCCTTGCCTCAGGGGGTTTTACGATTGAGTTGTCAGTGCTTTGGACCACTACGGCTGCGTTTACACAGGCAGCCCAATTCTCATACAGAACAAGTCAAAAGTTTGTACACAACAACTCATTCAAGGGTTTTTCTTTATTTTACTATTTTCTACATTGCAGAATTATAGTGAAGATAACAAAACTATGGAATAACACACATGGAATCATGTAGTAACCAAAAAAGTGTTAAACAAATCAAAATATATTTTAGATTTTAGATTCTTCAAAGTAGCCACCCTTTCCCTTGATGACAGCTTTGCACACTCTTGACATTCTCTCAACCAGCTTCACCTGGAATGCTTTTCTAACAGTCTTGAAGGAATTCCCACATATGCTGAGCACTTGTTGGCTGCTTTTCCTTCACTCTGTGGTTCAACTCATCCCAAACCATCTCAATTGGGTTGAGGTCGGGTGACTGTGGAGGCCAGGTCATCTAAAGCAGCACTCCATCACTCTTCTTCTTGGTCAAATAGCCCTTACACAGCCTGGAGGTGTGTTGTGTCATTGTCCTGTTGAAGAAAAAATTATAGTCCCAAGGTGCAGTTAACTCTAATGAACTTATTCTCTGTAGCAGTAGTAACTCTGGGTCTTCCTTTCCTGTGGCGGTCCTCATGAGAGCCAGTTTCACCATAGCACTTGATGGTTTTTGCGACTGAACTTTCAAAGTTCTTGAAATTTTCCGTATTGACTGACCTTCATGTCTTAAAGTAATGATCGACTGTCGTTTCTCTTTGCTTACAGTTGTGGCAGCTTTGTGTGATGTATTGTTGTCTCCACCTTCTTGCCCTTTGTGCTGTTGTCTGGGCCCAATAATGTTTGTACCCTGTTTGGTGCAGCCTCCATGTTGTGCTGCTGTCATGTTTTGTTGTTACCATGTTGTCGTCATGTTGTGTTGCTGCCATGCTGTGTTGCTGCCATGCTGTGTTGCTGCCATGCTGTGTTGCTGCCATGTTGTGTTGCTGCCATGCTGTGTTGTCATTTGTTGTTGCCATGCTATGTTGTTGTCTTAGGTCTCTCTTTATGTAGTGTTGTGTTGTCTCTCTTGTCGTGATGTGTGTTTTGTCCTATATTTTAATTTAATTAATTTAATCTTTAATCCCAGCCCCCGTCCCCGCAGGAGGCTTTTTGCCTTTTTTTTTTTGCTAGGCCGTCATTGTAAATAAAACAATTGTTCTTAACTGACTTGCCTAGTTAAATAAAGTTTAAATAAAATAAAAAATAAACACAATATTATTTATTTTATGAACTTGTCCTTTTACCAAATAGGGCTATCTTCTGTATACCACCCCTAACTTGTCACAACACAACTGATTGGCTCAAAAGCATTAAGAAGGAAATACATTTCACAAATGAACTTTTAACAAGGCGCACCTGTTAATTGAAATGCATTCCAGGTGACTACATCATGAAGCTGGTTGAGAGAATGGCCAGAGTGTGCAAAGCTGTCACCAAGGCAAAGGTTGTCTGCTTGGAAGAATCTTAAATATAAAATATATTTGGATCTTTAACACTTTTTTTTTGTTAGAGCATGATTCCATGTGTGTCATTTCATATTTTTGTTATCTTTACTTTTATTCCACAATGTAGAAAATAGTAAAATAAAGAAAACCCCTTGAATGAGTAGGTGTGTCCAAACTTTAGACTGGTACTGTATGACATAATATCTTTAATACATACAAAACCCTTCGTTGTTTTAAATCTATGAAGAACATTTTTTAAAATATTTATTTATATATTTTTATATTTGAGTTTAACCATAATATTTGTTATAATATTTGTTCTGTCTTTTCTGGTGGAAAAAAAAACAACATTTGAAATGTAAACAGCTTTAAGAGCAATACTTTGAAAAAAGTTTCATTTTCAATTAAGTGGACATTAAAAAGTTGTGATCTGTAAAAAGGCATAAAGGCTTTTTAACAAAGGATGAGTCTTTCTTAATGATCTACTGGAGAACCAGTTTGGATTTTAAGTAACATTTCTCAATGAGTGAAACTTTTAGTGAGAGGTTTATAGCTTTAATATTTAATCATTTCAGCTCCCCAATACAGGTATTCATTATATAAATAAGCAAGATTTATTTTTTCTCTCTTAGCGTTCCAATTAAGTGAAATATATTTTGCTCATATGATTTAAAAAATGAGTTGTCTGGAGTAGGCAGTGCCATGAGTAATTAATTCACTTGGATTTATGTTGCAGAATCTTGTCTATTTTTGCTACCTTTTTATTAAAATTGTTTTTGGTAAGTTCATGTCTACCTTTAGAGATACGAATATCAAGTATGTTTACTTCACCATCAGCACATTTTATTGGTAAACTGCAAGGTTGAGTAAACATTGTGTATTTTAACATTATAATACCTAATATGGTACACTAAATTGGGTTTTAGTCCAGAGAGGCTAGAAAACCTATCTTCAATGAAACCGTGCCGGGATCCAGATGGCGGACTTTGAGTCATCGGCATACATTGACACCTTTTTTTATAAACGGAATCCCTTGCTGTTCTTGTTGGACCTGATTTTAATAGCTAACATTTAGAAGGACATAAAAAATAAATATGCCAAACCACACCGGGTGGTCTAGGTCTTAACTTAAAGGAAAAAACTAAAACCTGCAGACACTGGGCCCTCTGTGGAATGAGTTTGACACCCCTGAACTGAAGTGTCACTGTACGGTACCATGCTTTATACCATACATGAAAATACCAGCGCCACTAGACCACGCACTTCTTCGGGCTCGGTGTCCCTTCCACGGGACGGTTGAGCTAACGTAGGCTAATGCAATTAGCATGAGGTTGTAAGTAACAAGAACATTTCCCAGGACATGGACATATCTGCTATTGGCAGAAAGCTTAAATTCTTGTTAATCTAACTGCACTGTCCAATTTACAGTAGCTATTACAGTGAAATAATTCCATGCTATTGTTTGAGGAGAGAGCACCATTCTGAACATGAAAAGTTATTAATAAACAAATTAGGTACATTTGGGCAGTCTTGATACAGAATTTTGAACAGAAATGAAATGGTTCATTGGATCAGTCTAAAACTTTGCACCTACACTGATGCCATCTAGTGGCCAAAATCAAAATTGCACCTGGGCTGGAATAATACATTATGGCCTTTCTCTTGCATTTCAAAGATGATGGTGCCAAAAAAATACAAAATAATGGTTGTTTTCTCCTTGTATTATGTTTTATAAGATGTAATGTGTTAGATTCTCCTACATTCCTTTCACATGTCCACAAACTTCAAAGTGTTTCATTTCAAATGGTACCAAGAATATGCATATCCTTGCTTCAAGGCCTAAGCTGCAGGCAGTGAGATTTGGGTATGTCATTTTAGGCGAAAATTGAAAAAAAGGTGAGGATCCTTTTAAACTGCACATTAAAATACGAGCACCACCAGACCATGCATTAAACTGCACATTAATATACCAGCACCACCAGACCATGCATTAAACTGCACATTAATATACCAGCACCACCAGACCATGCATTAAACTGCACGTTAAAATACCAGCACCACCAGACCATGCATTAATACCTGTTCTTTTCGGCGCATGTGACAAATAAAATTGTATTTGATTCTATTTGATTTTGATTTGAAACCATATATTAAACTAAAGCGTTACCAGGCTAAGCTTCAAACCGTATATTAAACTAAAGCATTACCAGGCTAAGCATCAAACCGTACATTAAACTAAAGCATTACCAGGCTAAGCTTCAAACCGTACATTAAACTAAAGCGTTACCAGGCTACGCCCTGGGGTGGCAGGGTAGCCTACTGGTTAGAGCGTTGGACTAGTTCAAAAGTTCAAATCCCCGAGCTGACAAGGTCTGTCGTTCTGCCCCTGAACAAGGCAGTTAACCCACTGTTCCTAGGCCGTCATTGAAAATAAGAATTTGTTCTTAACTGACTTGCCTAGTTAAATAAAGGTAAAAAATAAAAAACATACATTAAACTAAAGATTTACCAGGCTATGCAACAAACCATACATTAAATGAAAGCCTTGCTACATTTGCCATGCCAGGGACATGAGGGAGCAGAGAACACACGTCACCAGCAGGGCTGAAACTCTGCATTCAATAGCTCTAAATGAACCCCATCAGACAGGCATGAGAAACACACACATCGCCTGGCTGGTCTGACTAGCGTTTCAGTCACAATGCCAGAGCTCCAGTCCTCCACACCCACAGCTTGTCAGTTAGCCTTGGGAATCAGTCAACCCCTCTCCCTAACTCACACTCCCCTTACCCTCCACCCCACTCTCGCGCTCCTAACTCTCCTAACACCCTCATTCCTGATCCTCACCCTTCCTATTCACCATCCTCCTCATCTCATAAGGCTCTTTCCTTATCCTCTTCTCATTCCCTCTACTTCCCCACACTCCTCTCCTCCTTCCCTCTGCTTTCCCACACTCCTCTCCTTCCCTCTGCTTCCCAACACTCCTCTTCTCCTTCCCTCTGCTTGACCACACTCCTCTTCTCCTTCCCTCTACTTGACCACACTCCTCTTCTCCTTCCCTCTGCTTGACCACACTCCTCTTCTCCTTCCCTCTGCTTGACCACACTCCTCTTCTCCTTCCCTCTGCTTGACCACACTCCTCTTCTCCTTCCCTCTGCTTGACCACACTCCTCTTCTCCTTCCCTCTGCTTTCCCAACACTCCTCTTCTCCTTCCCCCTGCTTCCCCCACACTCCTCTTCTCCACACACTTCCTCTTCCTTCTCTTCTCCACCTCATCCTGACTCCTAACTTCACCCCCTCCTCTTCATCCACCTCCTCTTCCCCATCATCTTCTTCCTCCTCCTCCCCCATTCCTCCTCTTCATCCTCCCTCTCTTCCCCATCATCTTCCTCCTCCTCCTCCCCAATCCTCCTCTTCATCCACCTCCTCTTCCCCATCATCTTCCTCCTCCTCCTCCCCTATTCCTCCTCTTCATCCTCCTCTTCCCCATCATCTTCCTCCTCCTCCTCCCCTTTTTCCTCCTCTTCATCCTCCTTCTCTTCCCCATCATCTTCCTCATCCTCCTCCTCTTCATCCTCTTCCTCCTCAGCTGATAAAAGATTCATGTGAAAGCACAACATTGGAGCATTAAACAAGACATGGTGATTATTTTAGTGATTAAAGTGTTAGGTTGTTTAGCGTGGCAAATTTCCATTAACAGAATTTCCAGAAGTCCTGGTTGGAAGAGTTCGTGCCTATTCCCTTCTGATTCCAGAATTCTTCCAACTGTGATTCTGGAAAAGTTACTGGAATTTTTCCAACCCTTTTAGAGGTGATAACATTACGGATGTAGGATCTTAATTTGATCATTATTTTGTTGCCGAGAAATCAAAATGCAAACTTGTAGTGTATTCAAGGTATATAGAGTTTTCTAAAGTTTGTAATATGTACATTAAATGTCAGAATTGATTTGCCCTAATGAAAGATGTATCAACCCCTACATAATCCACGTAATAACTTAAATTTACATAATCATTTACATTTACATAATACTCCACATTTACATAATCATTTACATTTCCTGTAGCATTATGATTATTTTCCTGCTGTTGCAAACTGGCTCAAATTAAGATTCAACATGTTCAGATCAAAAATCTGTATTTTTTTCTCCTCTATATCAAACCTCCTGAGAAACTGGGCCTCATTTATCAATAAGACACAAATCTGTGCGGTATAGCAATATAAATGTTTTCTTTGAGAGTGTGTGTAAAGTTATGCACAGCCATGACCATACATACGCACAGTGTGAAGTGGTGGAATAAGGAAACTGCTTGTCAAGTGTAGAATGGGGAAAAGATACAGTGCCTTGCGAAAGTATTCGGCCCCCTTGAACTTTGCGACCTTTTGCCACATTTCAGGCTTCAAACATAAAGATATAAAACGGTATTTTTTTGTGAAGAATCAACAACAAGTGGGACACAATCATGAAGTGGAACAACATTTATTGGATATTTCAAACTTTTTTAACAAATCAAAAACTGAAAAATTGGGCGTGCAAAATTATTCAGCCCCCTTAAGTTAATACTTTGTAGCGCCACCTTTTGCTGCGATTACAGCTGTAAGTCGCTTGGGGTATGTCTCTATCAGTTTTGCACATCGAGAGACTGAATTTTTTTCCCATTCCTCCTCAGTGAGGTTGGATGGAGAGCATTTGTGAACAGCAGTTTTCAGTTCTTTCCACAGATTCTCGATTGGATTCAGGTCTGGACTTTGACTTGGCCATTCTAACACCTGGATATGTTTATTTTTGAACCATTCCATTGTAGATTTTGCTTTATGTTTTGGATCATTGTCTTGTTGGAAGACAAATCTCTGTTCCAGTCTCAGGTCTTTTGCAGACTCCATCAGGTTTTCTTCCAGAATGGTCCTGTATTTGGCTCCATCCATCTTCCCATCAATTTAACCATCTTCCCTGTCCCTGCTGAAGAAAAGCAGGCCCAAACCATGATGCTGCCACCACCATGTTTGACAGTGGGGATGGTGTGTTCAGCTGTGTTGCTTTTACGCCAAACATAGCGTTTTGCATTGTTGCCAAAAAGTTCAATTTTGGTTTCATCTGACCAGAGCACCTTCTTCCACATGTTTGGTGTGTCTCCCAGGTGGTTTGTGGAAAACTTTAAACAACACTTTTTATGGATATCTTTAAGAAATGGCTTTCTTGCCACTCTTCCATAAAGGCCAGATTTGTGCAATATACGACTGATTGTTGTCCTATGGACAAAGTCTCCCACCTCAGCTGTAGATCTCTGCAGTTCATCCAGAGTGATCATGGGCCTCTTGGCTGCATCTCTGATCAGTCTTCTCCTTGTATGAGCTGAAAGTTTAGAGGGACGGCCAGGTCTTGGTAGATTTGCAGTGGTCTGATACTCCTTCCATTTCAATATTATCGCTTGCACAGTGCTCCTTGGGATGTTTAAAGCTTGGGAAATCTTTTTGTATCCAAATCCGGCTTTAAACTTCTTCACAACAGTATCTCGGACCTGCCTGGTGTGTTCCTTGTTCTTCATGATGCTCTCTGCGCTTTTAACGGACCTCTGAGACTATCACAGTGCAGGTGCATTTATACGGAGACTTGATTACACACAGGTGGATTGTATTTATCATCATTAGTCACAGGTCAACATTGGATCATTCAGAGATCCTCACTGAACTTCTGGAGAGAGTTTGCTGCACTGAAAGTAAAGGGGCTGAATAATTTTGCACGCCCAATTTTTCAGTTTTTGATTTGTTAAAAAAGTTTGAAATATCCAATAAATGTTGTTCCACTTCATGATTGTGTCCCACTTGTTGTTGATTCTTCACAAAAAAATACAGTTTTTTTATATCTTTGTGTTTGAAGCCTGAAATGTGGCAAAAGGTCGCAAAGTTCAAGGGGGCCGAATACTTTCGCCATGCACTGTAGGTTGAAAATATCTGGAAAATATGAGAAATAATTACATCATTTTTCGATTTCCAATGTGAATTCCTGCAACGTATCTTGACAGGCAGATAATTTGGCCACATTAGTGCATTTGTAATGATAATAATCCATATCAATTACCGTAACGTGTTAAATTAGAGGCACGTGTGAAAGTGAAACCATTGTTGAGATCCTCTAAAAGACAGAGATGATGGGGGAATCCATTGTTGAGATCCTCTAAAAGACAGAGATGATGGGGGAATCCATTGTTGAGATCCTCTAAAAGACAGAGATGATGGGGGAATCCATTGTTGAGATCCTCTAAAAGACAGATGATGATGGGGGAATCCATTGTTGAGATCCTCTAAAAGACAGAGATGATGGGGGAATCGAATGAGACATTGATGTTGCTCTGCTGAAAGATGTGTGACTTTTTTTTGCAAAAAAAATACTGGCTAATCAGATATAATTTCCCAAAACCAATCTTATGTCATTTTTGCTAGGATTTGAGAGCTACTTTGGAAATTCAAACACATGCCATTCCGGTGCACATCCAAGTACCATCCACCCTTTGTTTTTTTTGGCAATAGGCACTTTTCAGCCGGGAGCTTGCTGATCGGCATCTCACAGCCCTCGATGAGCCCATGTTTTGGAAGCAATCATCAGCAAAAAACAAATTGTAACATACAGTTTCCATACGCCATCGCACGACAGGTCGATGTCAACAAGTGTGTCTTTGTCATCAACGGATCCCCAAATGCGAACTGCGAAATAAACGGCACCCTCATCGCCATAAAAGCACCATCCCAAAACGAGTTCAACTTTGAACAGAAAAGGTGTTCATATTTAAAACAGTTCAACCTAGATTAATCCTAGTCCTGTACTAAAAAAAAACATGCGCAATGGAGAATCTCCATTGGAAATCATTAGTAGTTGATTACAAGTTGATTTGATTTTTTTTTAAACGCAGGTTGAAATATCAAAACAAACTCTGAACTCTGAACCAATTATATTCATTCGGGGACAGGTCGAAAAGCATAAAAAATGTATGGCAATTTAGCAATTTAGCTAGCTAGCTTGCTGTCGGTTGTTAATTTGTCCTGGCATATAAAACATTGGGTTGTTATTTTACCTGAAATGCGCAAGGTCCAAACTCAGATAATTAGATAGAAACAAATTTGGTTTAACGTTGCAAGATCATCTCTCCTCATTCCTTCAGACTTCTTGTTCTTCTTTGGACGGTTGGCAACCATGTTTATGGTAAATTGTTAAAACCGACTGGAGTGAGGACCTCAGTTCATCTTTCAATCACCCATGTGGGTACATGCTCCTAAAACCCAATAAGTAGAAGGCACGTGGGTATATGCTCCTAAAACCCAATAAGGAGAAGGCACGTGGGTATATGCTCCTAAAAACCGACAAGTAGATGGGAGAGGCGGGACTTGAAGCATGTTGAGCGTCACAAATAGAACCGATTTCTATTTTAGCGCCTGGCCATGCAGACGCTCGCTGTCGCGTGCGAGCTGTGTGGATAACTTCATTGAATAGCATGTACGTAGGTGTACATTTATTTTGCAACGCTCGAGCACGTGACACGAGCGGTATGGTCAGCATGTTAGGCTTAATTTGTGTCTGGGAAAACTACCCCATAATGTGCAGGTGATAGGTTATGTGATGGGCAAATGTTTTGGCAAGGTGGCAATGTGGCCATTGGAACGCATGTGTCACGCCCTGACCATAGAGAGCCCTCTGGGTTCTCTATGGTGTTTTAGGTCAGAGCGTGAGTAGGAGGGTTTCTAGGTATTATATTTCTATGTTGGTGGTGTGTGTCTGGGTCCCAATTGGAGGCAGCTGATAATCGTTACCTCTAAATGGGTATCATACTTAGTGTGTCCTTTTTCCCACCTGTGATGTGAGATATTGTTTGGTGGGATATTGTTTGGTGGGATATTGTTTGGTGGGATATTGTTTTGTGGGATATTGGGATATTGGGATATTGTTTATTGGGATATTGTTTAGTGGGATATTGTTTGGTGGGAAATTGTTTGGTAGGATATTGTTTGGTGGGATATTGTTTTGTGGGATATTGTTTGGTGGGATATTGTTTGGTGGGATATTGTTTTGTGGGATATTGTTTTGTGGGATATTGTTTGGTGGGATATTGTTTTGTGGGATATTGTTTGGTGGGATATTGGAATATTGGGATATTGTTTTGTGGGATATTGGAATATTGGGATATTGTTTGGTGGGATATTGGAATATTGGGATATTGTTTGGTGGGATATTGGAATATTGGGATATTGTTTTGTGGGATATTGTTTGGTGGGATATTGGAATATTGGGATATTGTTTTGTGGGATATTGGAATATTGGGATATTGTTTTGTGGGATATTGTTTGGTGGGATATTGTTTTGTGTGAGTGCCTATGCACGCTACGTATTTCACAATTATTATATCTTTGTTGTTTTTGGAAGATTCACTATCATTAACATGTGGAACTCTACTCACGCTGCGCCTTGGTCCAATTATTCATACGACGGTCGGGACTCATTCATTTGAAGTTTATTTGCATTTGCTAAAGCAGATTGAATTGTCTTAATGTTCATCTCTTTGTAACTTTGTTTTTATTTTGACTGGTTAAATCACAACTGAGCCAAATTAAAGATGTTTTATTGATTCATTGGGGGTCTCGATGTATTTCATGGTACTACGTTGTAAAGGGCTTTAAAGGGATGATTTTGACCGTATATTGTTAACTAGGAGAGTTTTTGAAAACACAAATAACCTAGGTCGTGCACCAGTACTGAGGATGAGAACAACTGGTATTGTATTTTAATTTAATTTGATATTAACCTTTATTTAACTAGGCTAGTCAGTTAAGAACTTAAGAACTAATTCTTATAAGAACAAATAATTTATCAATGGTTATCTCCTATTGGTGTGAGTATAACGCTCATGTGATTGTTTACTAAATCACACTTTTTCTGTACGTATGAACATTCTAAATTCTGTTTGTAAGTAGAATTTTAAAATAGTTTCTACACAATAAATATAATAAATAAATAAAATAAATAATAGATGACAAATGAGACCTCTGATGTTCTCTTTGGCTCTATTGATTTTATTGATGTATTATATGAAGTTAAAATAAGTGTTCATTCAGTGTAATTGTCATTATTACAAATAAATACAAATCGGCCGATTAATCGGTATCGGCTTTTTTTTTGTTGGTCCTACAATAATCGGCATCGGTATCGGCGTTGAAAAATCATAATCGGCCGACCTCTACTACCTACTGCAGATGTTTTATAAAGAAAAGATTGGTCATTGATACAATATCTCTCGTCCTCTATTTGACCTCCAATTCATGTTCTTCAGTCTTCTTTCACTGAGGGCAACATTCACAACATACGTCTCTAAGAGTAATTACAGCTGGGAGTCTTTCTGGGTAAGTCTCTAAGAGTAATTACAGCTGTGAGTCTTTCTGGGTAAGTCTCTAAGAGTAATTACAGCTGTGAGTCTTTCTGGATAAGTCTCTAAGAGTGATTACAGCTGTGAGTCTTTCTGGGTAAGTCTCTAAGAGTGATTACAGTTGTGAGTCTTTCTGGGTAAGTCTCTAAGAGTGATTACAGCTGTGAGTCTTTCTGGGTAAGTGTCTAAGAGTGATTACAGCTGTGAGTCTTTCTGGGTAAGTCTAAGAGTGATTGCAGCTGTGAGTCTTTCTGGGTAAGTCTCTAAGAGTGATTACAGCTGTGAGTCTTTCTGGGTAAGTCTCTAAGAGTCATTACAGCTGTGAGTCTTTCTGGGTAAGTCTCTAAGAGTCATTACAGCTGTGAGTCTTTCTGGGTAAGTCTCTAAGAGTCATTACAGCTGTGAGTCTTTCTGGGTAAGTCTCTAAGAGTGATTACAGCTGTGAGTCTTTCTGGATAAGTCTCTAAGAGTGATTACAGCTGTGAGTCTTTCTGGGTAAGTCTCTAAGAGTCATTACAGCTGTGAGTCTTTCTGGGTAAGTGTCTAAGAGTGATTGCAGCTGTGAGTCTTTCTGGGTAAGTCTCTAAGAGTGATTACAGTTGTAAGGGAATACCCCCCTGAATTGTACAAAAATGAATGGCAAGATATTGGCATTGGACAAACCATATACACGATGTCCAATACCACCCAAAG